>NW_020862566.1:0-45779 GCF_003713205.1 Coffea eugenioides | reverse complement strand
CAAATGAGTTTTCTAGGTTGACCTGTCCAAGCAAAATCGCAGGAGAAGATGCAAATGGTTCCACGTTCTTGGACTCTTCAATTGTCAACGGACGTTTTCCAATTGTTGAAGGCATTTCAAACTCACAAATCCTAAAAAATCAAGCAAAAATAAACGAGTGTGTTAGTAGACTTAATGCACAAATGTGATTTCCAATTTGCTTATTTCGCTTTCGCTTTATCATGGAAATCCTTTCTATATGGTTTTTTCCATTTTTTTTTGCTCTTGTGATTATAAATGATAAACAAAAAAATTACTTGGATGAGTTAGTAGAGGAAAACTGAAGAAGATGAACTATATAAGTTCTTCTCAAAGTTTTTGATTGATTCACAAAAGTCAACGGCAGCGTTGGTGAAGTCTGATTTTGACATTGGTAAAGGATAAAACAAGATGTGCCAGCTAGTCAACAGGCAAGGGATAAAAAGACAATCTGTCTCAATAAATGCTAGTATTTCTTTGCTTCTGAATGCCTTAAGGAACACGAGCTTCCAACTTGATTTGACTTTGATTGTAGTTTTTCATGGAAAAATTTTTATATTTTTTGTAAACATATTTTTCGATTAACTTATTATTTTACATACATCAAATCGTTATAGTACTTTTTTTTTTATAGAAACTCTTAAACATAGCAATCCAAACAGAATTAATTAAAAATAGCAATCCAAACAAAAACACCTTTGTTTGGATTGTAGTTTTTCACAGAAAAATTTACTATTGCACAGAAAGAATGCAATCATAATTTTGCCATACAAATTAATTTTGTAGAAATTGGGGGTTGCTAAAATTATCGAAACAGACATGATAAGATGCATATATTGAAGTATACAGAAAATTTAAATGAATGGATAGAGTAACAACATTAAATTAGATCTAACTCAAAATCTCGCCATCCAATCACAAAGATGCCTCATTCAACAAAATGCGAGTACCTTAAGAAGATGGTTTTTTCAAATCCCTTAGGTTTAAACTGTAGGTAATAAAAATTTGGTTGAAAAGGATCAAATCTATCTCTCAAGCAGAATGAATGAAGTTGGAGGGATATAAGAATTGAACAGAAGATAAAAATGTATCAGATAGAAAGATGTAAATGACAATAAAGATAAGCATTGGAAGAAACGAAATAAGGGATGGAAGGTGTCTGAGAAACTGAACTAGAGATGAGTTCATATGAGCGTCTAGAGAGGAACATTATATAGGAGATAGATTTGCTATGATAAAAATCATAGGAGCAACATGAGGTGAGTGAGGATAATTTTTAGACTTATTTAACAAAAAAAAAAAAAGAAAAGAAATGACTACTGTAGTTCTTACTGCTTTGAACTTTACTAATAGGAGACAAAAAAAGAAATATCACGAAGGAAGTTTTAGTTATTTCGTCTTAGTAGTCAAACAATTATAATATAAATTATACTCTATCATGGGTGCAGTTCAGGTAAAAACCTTATTTGGAATGTGAGTATCATAAAAGGAAAAAAATATTCACTAAATGATACAAACTTTGTAATTCTTTGTGCATCACAAATGCCAAATCTGTAGAGAATTTAAATTATAATAATTTGGAAATATTTAATGGGAGCCATTGATTAAATTACTAAATCAAAAGATAAAATCATTTTGTTGTTTATTGTTTATTTAGCATATGATAAAAAGTTATTTTTGAATTTATTATATTATTAATGTAAGGAAAGATGCATATCAACTTGTGTGTAAGATATCTTGCGCTAGCATCCCAAAAAATTATTAGGCTTAGTGTTGTCAAAATACAAAATGATTTAATTATTTAACATTTTTTTTTTGAAAATTAGACATGAGAGTAAAACAAACATATTTTTGTCTGTAACAACTTTAGTTATCAAATTTAGTGATATGAAACTGCAAAATGATATTAAATCTTCAGCAGCATATTTTTCTGCAAATTAGACAGGATAGTTACATATACATATTTTTGTCTATGATACTAACTTGAGTTGTCGTTCTTTTGTCAACATAATTATACTATTATTTTTTTAAAGTTTCCACCACAGTTATATCAATGAATCATAAAAAAATCTAATTTATTTGATCTTTAATCACAAAATAAAACTATGCTGGGGAAATCAACAAAAAAAAAAGATAAATTTAAAGTCTAGTTTAGTACTTGTGTTCACATTAATCACTAATAATGTAGTAGTTATCATATATGGAAAAGATGATGTGGCTCATATTATTTTCTATTTACTTCTACTATTTTTTTTTCTCCTTTTTAACCTATATTAGGGGGCAATAAATAGGACTTTCTACGATATTTCCTGCCTTGAAGTCAAGATAGAAAACAACAAATATGGTTGAGGAATGTCAAAAGCCTATAAGGTTACAAACAAAATTTAAGGAAATCAATAAATTGGTTTTACGAAGGTAGGTATCCATGGAAAAAAAAAAAAGAAAAAACAAAACTGCCACTAGGCATTAATGCCGGAAAATGGAGACTGGATTATTAGCAATTTTTTCTTTCCTAATTCTCAAAGTGGGTAAGCGTTATTTAAGTAGTTGGAGATAAGGGTGCAATTGCAACAATGAGTTGGCTGCTGATGGCATAGAGACATTAATGTTTACATGACAAAAAATCCGTCAACTGTCTTCAATAGATTTCCAAAATTCACATCATAATTAATGTTGGACAATAAGGTTGAGAAAGATTTACAAGAAAAAATGGTAAGTTAAAAATTATAAGGAGATTTGACTTTTTGGAAATATAATTATTTGACTTATTCAGGTCAATAGTAGTCAATATGGTAATTATACTGTACATGTGTATTAATCGATGTAATTATAATACAACTAAAATCCGCTAATTGAAAAGGTTACTAGATCATGTAATCCTAAAGATGTAGTCTATAAGGTATACTCTACTTGTCTATTAGTCAATGTATTCTACAAATAAGGTATGCTAATAGACAATGTTATTCATTCAAATCTTGGGAGGAGGCCAGATTGGTGATTTTGTCAAACAACTAATTTATGTGAACACTAAAATATTGTACAACTATTATCTGCTAATAGACCATTTGTGGTTCAAGAATCAAGAAAGAACTACTCGTCCTATATCTTTGAAAAAGAAAAAGAATTAATGTTTCTTATACTAATAGTGTATATACTATCAGCGTTGGATGAATGACAATTATGCAAAATTTGAATTTAAAATTTAACTTTTATATATGCATCATGGATCCAACGATAATAGTATAAACACTATTAATGTATATAAAATTTACTCAAAAAATAATGCCATTCTACCGACTATAGTTGAGATATGTGATTGGGATTAGTAATCAAAAGAAAAACTACAACATAGATAGGATTTAGTTACCTCCCTATACTAATGGTTCATTTTTACCATGATATTTTCATTTTAGGAGTTTATTTTCAAGATAACGTATAAATTGTATATTCTAAGAAAAACCCAACAAACGATAACAATCTTTAGAAGGTTGCTTCCAAGGATGCTTAATCCTATGACTTGTCTAACGATAAGTCATCCAATGATTAATTGGTCAACTAAGTTCTTCAAATATAACTATAAAAATGTTCTTCAAATATAGCACAATTCTAATACGAATTATTTTTATATCCCCAGAGTTTTTTTTCTTGATGCATATATCCCCAAAGTTCATCATTTCATATATTACTGCTTAAATGTAATGCAAGCAACTTACAAGAGCAACTTTGGTTTTTGGGTTGGCACATATCGATCGATTAAACTAGATTTTTTCCATCCGTGTTGGTAAGTCTCAAACTCTCAATAACATTTGCCTAAGTATAACTCACTTTTTCTTTCTTCAAAGTGAAAGTGTACTTTTCATATTTATTTTGCTCATATTTTTGTATCAGTTAATTTCAATTATGCTAAATAATATGTGAATTATAGGGTTATTCAAGGCTACATTACTCTTTTACAATAATTGAGTATCTTAATGTGTTGGGGGGGAGGGAGTGTAAGTGAGAGGTCCCGGGTTCAACTCCTCCTGCTTACACTAAAAAAAAAAATGTGTTGAATTCGATAAGTCACATATTTTTTAGTTCCTGATGATGCTTTTGTTGATATTACTCCTATTTTTATAAAAAAAAATTTGTCTAAATTATATTACTTCTAATAACTAGGGTTGAAAGATGCAAATTTTAGCTTTAGTGTCTTTGTCGAATAATCAAAAACATTGGAGCTAAATTTTATCTTTCCTTATTATTTTGAGAATATAATATATTTTTAAATCATTTCACTTTTTTTTTTTGAATCATTTCACTTAACAGGTTCAGTTACCAAATATTTCCCTCTTAGGACTACTTATGAACCATATAATGTTTATAAAGAATGTTCGTTTTATGTGCTTACTAAACGAAAATGTGTATTTAATGGATCATCAATTGTATCAATTCAGGGTCTCTCCTTCCTCTTTCAAAATTTTTTTCTCACCTTCATATATATGTTTAATTTATTGATCACCATACCTTATCTGTGTCAATTGGAATTTGTTCTTTAACTGCTAATTTTCATTGTCTAAATCAATATTTTAGTAGAATAAATTTTCCTTTGTGCTGCATAAATTTTACTATTAGTAAGAGGAGGCACACCATTTCTTATTTTTCTTCCCTTTTTCTGGATTTAGAAAATGTTTGAATGGCTTTAACTGCAGATATTACCATTGCAATCCTTACATAGATTCAGAACTACGACTCGTTAGAGGAAGTGATCCGCCCTAATCAATTGAGTTTACTTATATTAGCAACACTTTTATTCGCTCGTAAGCAAGTGAATTATTGGATTGCTTGATAGCCAAAATCTCTCCCCAAACCTGTCACCCACAACAAGCCCAAAACAAAATTAGAAATGGTCCAAATGGATTCACGACAGATGAGGGCCCAGTTACTCGTCCAAAGTCATCCAACGTGCAGTCCAATATCAATAACATAGATGATTGATTCTAGCCAACTGTTTTTTTAATTGCAATCAAGTCAAGATTTCTGGCCAAGGCTTCCCAGCCAACAACTTTAGATGTTTTTTTATGTTATTTTTATTTTTTTAATTATTATTTTTTTTAAAATGGTGTGTGAGTCAAATGGGAACTTTAGTTAGTAAATTGAAATACATAAGTAGTATGGAAGTTCATGAGCATGCATATTAGACAAGCTTATTTTCAAAAGTATACAACTTTGTTGGTATAGGTGTGAATGAAGAATGTTGAAGCTTATAAATGTAGGTCATTTACAGAAATTTTCAACAAAAAAAAATATATATTTGATGTAAGTTCTTACTATTTAGAAGACATAATAATTAATTTGTGATTGTATTTGCTTTATATATATCTAAGAGTGTAAACAAGTTTGATGAAATCTAATTCTCTAATATTCAAGCTTGTTTGTTTATATTGGCATGTTAACATTATAGTCAGTCTTGACTTGTTCATTTATGGAGACAAACACAAACAACTTTTATCAACTCAAATTCAAGCTGAGCTCAAGTAGTTTGAAATTTTATATGTAAATTTTACATATCAAGCTAATCAAGAAAAGTGGTAAGGTAGTAAGGTAGGTTGTAAGTAAGAGGTTTTGGATTCAAATCCTCTCATTTACTCAAAAAAAAAAATTAAGCTTGAAATTGTACCAAACACAACATGCTATTTATATTTGATTTAATTATTTAGTGAACCAAGTTGAAATGAACTCTAAGTGAGCCTAGCTTGATTGAAGTATTGAATTACTTAGTTCACCTATTAACCATATTTATGTGAGCAACAATTGAGACATAAATAGTTTACCTTATGAAATATATTTGAGTGATGATAAAGATTTAAAAACTGATCAGTTTGTTCAAGAAATAACCTCGATCTCTTTCTTACAAAAAAAAAAATAAAATAAAATATATGATTGTTGAGAATGAAAAAGTTGCTATTCTTGGAATGAGTTTATTAATTTCTAAAATTTGAAGATTACACGACAAAGTGAATTAGTATCAATGAAAGAAGGAAAGGGAAAAATTGGTTATGTGTTCAATATGTTGTTATCAAAAGGTATGTGTATTCGTTTTTGGAAATCGTAGTCAAGTTTTGTCTACTTCAAAAACAAAAATTCTAATTAATAATTTAATGTCACCAAATCCACCAAATAACCTATAGAAATAAAAAAAAAAAGAAAGAAAGTACTCTTTGTGGATGAACACGGAGGAGCCAATAAACTTATTATACATGCATGCTCATCCATTGAGGAAGTCTTAATTTGGTGGTTAAGATTAAAACCTCAAGATTAAGACCTTTTTTTTGGTATAAATCCCCCTTTTTCTTTCTCGTGTCGTAAATTTCATTCCTTCTTTACTAAAAAAAATTACAAAAAAAATCCATGCACGCTCACCTAGATAATATTTGACTTCGTGTACACATAATAGATCGATCCAGTTTTACAACCCAAATGAAGTATGGTTTTTGTAATCCGCTAAACACCTCATGCCTTTAATGAATCATTTACTAGATAGGAAACCAGTTCTAATTTAAGACATCTTAATATTTATTTACATATTAAGTGGTTGAAAACAAAAAAATCTTATCTGTACTTTTAGCAATCAGTAGAAATATTGATGAGTGGAACATTCAACGCCTTGAAGCCAAAAGAGTAGTCGCTTATCCCATGGACCAGACTTCCAGAGTTCTTTGGCTACTTGGTAACGTTGACAACCTAGTTTTTATCTTCCATGTATGTTGCAACATTCAGTTTAAAGTATTTAGTGATTAGAAATTGACATTTTAGATGTCAATAGATGAAACTAACTTTTAGAGGATTAAATCAATATTTAAAGGAAAATTTTTCATTTCAACATTAAAAACTTTTGTTAAGATTCTCATTATCAAAATGTAGTAGTGTAACGATTCTTTATTAATAATATGCTCTTACAGGCTCTTTGTCCTTGATGTTAATACATGTTGATGCCTATCAAGATATTTCCTACCTTCAAGTACAAATGATGCATTGTTCTAAACTATAGCCAAAATATAAATCATCAAATTGCAATCTATGATTCATGTAAACTCAAGAATATGGAGAATAAACACAATTAGTAGCAAAATGGATAAGGTATTGAAGTCGATTTATAGTTAATTTTAACAAAAGAAACATCTTGGACACACTTAAGGGAGTTGAAAAATGTAGTTTGAGCTTGTTGGGGAAAGTCTGGGGAGAGAAGATAGCGAATACGAATGGGATTAGGAGTTTTGCAGAGAATATGTGGCTTCATCCGAAAAACTTGAAGGTGACTGAGATCCGCACTAATATGTTTCAATTTACGTTTGTTCAGAAATCATATCTGTAACGAGCATTGAACGGCAGCCATGGATCTATGACGGCCAACTGCTAATACTTCTGAAATGGAGGAAGGGAATTGAAGATGAACAAAATGCTTTTGACAATTGCAGAATATGGGTACAGGTCTGGAATCTGCCTCTAAACTGGATCACCAGAGAGGTAGGAAGGAAGATAGGAGGAATATTCAATGAAGTGATCGAGGTAATCATCCCTCTAGGGGGGTAAAGGGGGGTAAACACATGAAATTGTTAGTTGAATTTGATCTTACTAAACCTCTTCTTAGAGGCACTACGGTTAAGTGCAATGGCAAGATGAGATGGGTAGAATTTAGATATGAAAAATACCCAGATTTTTGCTTTTGTTGTGGAGTCATTGGCATAATGAGAAGAATTGTGGATTTAAAGGTTCTGATATCAAAGGTGAACAAAAATATGGTAACTGGTTGAGAGCTAGCTTTCCTAGAAGTCCTAATAAGAAGATTAATGGTAGATATGAAGGGAGTGAGAAAGAGCGAAAAACAGACAATAGCAATTCTAAGGAGTATAATTCACATCAAATAATTCCCACAGTAGGACTCAGAACTTACTTTTGACATACACAGAGAAATTCCATAAAAAGGGCGGGAAAGATTTAGAAAAAGAAATAGGAACTGTGGGGGATAAGGAGGTTGGGGAGGGTAAAGAGGACTTGAAGGTTAAGGAGGTCAGTAAGGATAGGAAAGAATAGAAGGAATAGGGAAGAACAGGAAGGAGGGCAGGAGAGCAATATAAGGAGGGAGTAGGGGAAGTTAATACAAAGGGGAAGATTCAGAGAGCAGGAAGGAGAAGGGTAGAGGAGAGAGGAGTGGAAAAATCAAAAGAAATGGTGGAGTATGATCGGGTGTGGATGGATTGTGACACTAACAAAGGGATGGAACAACTTATATTTGTTGAAATAAAAGAGGTCAGCCTAGATGTAAAAGAAAAAGGGAGGTAATGCGTGAGGAGTATAGTGCCAGTAGTAATCCTAGAGAGAAGGGTAAAGGAAGGAACTGCAGGAGCTGGAAGAGGTTAGTGAAGGAAGTAGGGAGAAGGAAACCTTTTAGTGACATTTCGAATAGTATTAATGAGGCTGAATCGGGGAAAATGAAAGTTTCTAGTATTGAAATGGGGGTGGACAGTGTTACTGATACTAGTAATAGCCAGAAAAAGAACAAGAGGATTGATCAGGAGGTGTGTTATATGGATGTGTCTGAGGTGGTAGTGCCCTCCTTTAATTGGGCTCCTAGATCCCAATAAGAGCTCTGGTGTGGAACTGTTGAGGTGTTGGGAGCCCCTTGACAATTCCCCAACTTAAGGAGGTTGTGTTACTCTACTCCCCTTCTTTAGTTTTTCTTTCTAAAACAAAAAATAAAAAGTGTTCTGAATAGTGTTAAGCAAAAAATAAGGCTTGATAATCTCTTTGTTGTGGATCTTGTGGGTCTGGCTGTTGGTTTGGCAGTGATGTGGAAGAATGAGATTAATGTTAAGCAGGTTTTGTTCATGGGGGACATGAATGATATAGTATCTAATGGAGAGACATGAATGATATAGTATTTACTGGAGATATGAGTGTTGGGTCATCATGGGAGACATGAATGATATAGTATCTAATGGAGAGAAATGGGGTGGTAGGGATAGAGCAGATAGCAGTTTTAAAAACTTCAGAGACTTCATTAATGATAATGAACTAGTGGATATAGGCTATGAGGGAAAACCTTGGACTTGGTGTAATAGGTGGGATCTTGGGGGGGAAATTGGAGAAAGATTAGATAGAGTGTTAGGATCTGAGAGCTGGTTCAGTAGCTACAGGAATGCTAGGTGCAGTCATTTAGAAAAAGAAGCTTTTGATCACCGTATACTACTTATGGACACAAAACCTAGTGGGAAGAGGTGGAAAAAGATACTTGTGTTTGACAAGAACTAGCTCCAGCACAATGAGGTGGGGAATTTAGTAAAATCTGCATGGAGTACAACTTGTAAAGGGTCCAAATTCTTCAGGATGTAGAACAAAATCAGACAGTATAGAATGGCCTTATTAAGATGGAATAAGTAGAAAGGGTGTAATTTTGGAAGAATCATAATACATATCAAAAAAGAGATTAAGGATATAAGGGACAGCAATATAAGTGGGAAAGGGGTTAAATTGGCAGCATTGAAGAAGAGATTGGCTGAAGCCTATAAAGAAGAAAAGGTATATTAGAGTAAAAAATCAACACAAAAATGGCTAGAGGAAGGAGACAAGAATACCAACTATTTTCATGCATGTGTGACTGGCAGGAGGAAGAGGAATTGGATTGATCTCATAAAGAAAAGAGATGGGGATTGGTGTAAAGATGAGGAGGAAATTGGTGCTGAGATAATCCAATACTTCAAAGACATTTTTACTTCTGAAGAACCTCATGGGTTAGATGACACCTTAAATGAGATCCCACAGTCTATAACCAGTGTGATGAACATGCAGCTTACCTTACCAATGTTTGAGCAGGAAGTTTACAGAACTATTTTTTCTATGCATCCAAGCAAGTCACCTGGACCCGATGGTATGACCCCTATCTTTTTTCAAAAATTTTAGTCTGTTATTAAAATGGATCTGATCAATGTTGTTTAGAGTTTCTTTTATTCTGGCAACTTATTAAAAGCTGTTAATGAGACTTCGATCTGTTTGATTCCCAAAGTTGATTCCCTTATTAATATTACTCAATTCAGGCCTATAAGTCTGTGTAATGTTCTGTACAAAGTCATATAACAAATCCTAGTCTATAGGTTAAAAATAGTTATTAATTGCTGCATCAGTCCCAATCAGTTTGCTTTTGTTCCTGGCAGACAAATTTTGGATAATTTTCTTGTTGCTCATGAATGCATCCATTTCCTTAATAATAAAAGATCTGGTAAGGAGGGATACTTGGCTATCAAATTAGATATGTCAAAAACATATGACAGGGTGGAATGGATTTTTCTAGAAAAACTTTTGTTGAGAATGGGATTCTGTCGCAGTGGGTAGGGTGGATCATGGAATGTGTATCTAGTGTTTCTTATTCAGTGAGTGTTTATCAAACCAACTAGGGGACTAAGATAGGGAGATCCTTTGTCTACCTTCTGATTTCTTATTTGTGCAGAAGGTTTCTCAGCATTGCTTAATCAGGCAATGAGACAGGAAAAATTGACAAACCTACAACTGTCTTGCGGTGGTCCTAGACTGTCTCATCTCTTTTTGTAGATGATTCACTAATCTTCTGTAAGGCAAAGGAAAAGGAGGCAGTGCAGCTGATAGAGGTGCTAGGGAAATATGGAGATGCTTCAGGACAGCTAATCAATACTGAGAAATCCTCAGTGTTCTTCAGTAAGAATGTTCAAGAAAAGGAAAGGTTGAAAGTGCTGGAGAAATTGAGAGGGATGAAGGCAGTAAAACAAAGTAGGTACCTGGGTTTACCGTTGGTGATTGGAAGATAAAAAACACAGGTATTTGATTTTGTTAAGGAAAAAATGATTAGTAGAATATCAGGATGGAGAGAAAAGATGCTAAGCATGGTAGGGAAAGAAGTGTTATTAAAATTTGTGGTCATGGCTCTCCCTGCATATATGATGTCATGCTTCAAACTTCCAAAGGAGTTATGTAAGTGTATTGGAAGAGAAATGGCAAAGTTCTAATGAGGAAGTAAAGGAGAGTAAAGGAAGATGCATTGGATAGGATGGGGGAAGTTGTCTGAAGTAAAACAGAATGGGGGCTTGGGCTTTAAAGATTTAGAAAACTTCAATCACGCACTTCTGGCTAAGCAGCTATGGAGGATACTTACAAGGCCAAATTTATTGGTAAGTAAGATCCTTAAAGTCAGATATTTCAAAGGTACTTCAATCTAGAAAATGAAAGAGAGAAGCACTAATTCTTGGTGCTGGAGAAGCATTTTGAGTGCGAGGCCTTTATTGGAGGAAGGGGTGAGAAAGAGGGTGGGAGATGGGAAAACAATAGATATTTAGAATGATAGATGGGTCCCAGGGGTGGCAGGAGGGAAGTGAGTACACAAAGAGACCCAAAATTGGGATTGTATAAAGTTAATAAACTGATTAAAGATGGCAATTGGAATGATGAGCTACTGAAAAAAGTGTTTGCTGAGGAGGATAAGGAGAGTATTATGAAGATCCCTTTAAGTCTTTAGGAAACAAAGAATAAACTATCTTGGGCACATTCTGCCTCTAAGGAATACATAGTTAAGTCTGGATATAGATCTGCCAAGGGAAGTAAGGCAAGGAGGAATAAGAGGGGAAACAATGAAGAATCAGGAAGTAGAAGTGAGGTCAATGCTAAAGGTTGAAAAGTATTATGGAATCTAAAGATGAAGTATAAACTAAAACATTTTATTTGGAAGTGTATGAAGGGCATCCTACCAGTCAATGAAGGAATCAAGGCTAGAAACATAAAAAGTGTTAGGGAGAAATACCTCGAAAGAGTCCACCAAAGAGTCCAATATGTAAGTCATGAACCCAACTCTGACCCAAAAGTTTAAACTATTAGGTTTTGGGCCTTTATTTACATATTAACCGCTATTTCTCCATCTCTCGGACCAATGTGGGATACAACTCTTTATTCATGAATCTAACAAATCTCCTCCTTCATGAGTAACCCCCACATTAAATCCAAATTTACAAGCCCTTTTTTTGAGCCCACTTTAATATTCAATGCAAGTCCACCTTTATCACCAATGTCACATCTTCTCTCAAACATGGATCCACTCTTCTTCAACATCCAAATTGCATTCTGGACCCCTGCTAACCCTTGGCTTCTTGGTCTAACATCAACCGGACCCCCTGCCAAACCCATAGCACACCTGGTCCAACACTAATCAAACTCCTTGGCATTTCGATCCACCATTAAGAAGAGAATTTTCACCTGATCCAACTCCGAGAAGAATCCACTTGTCCATGAGTAACCCAATCTCACAACCTGAAACTCTGATACCAATTTGTTAGGGAGAAACACCTCGAGAGAGTCCACCAAAGAGCTCAATATATAAGTCAGGAACCTAATTCTGACCTAAAAGCTTAAGCTATTAGGTCTTGGGTCCTTACTTACATATTAACCGCTCTTTCTCCATTTCTCGGACCAATATGGGATACAACCCTTTATTTATAAAGCTAACAAAAGGCAATCCATTATGTAAATGTTGTGGTATATACTTAGAATCGATAGAACATATGCTATTTCTATGCAGTCATGCAGAGGCAATTTGGAAAGTAGCACCAATACAATGGGATGGGCTGGAAAACTTAAGAGGAAAATTTTGGCTTTGGTGGTCTCAGTTGGTGGAAGCAACTACAAAGGAGACGGGGGAAGAGCATGTTACATTCACAGTCAGCCTGTTATGGCAAATTTGAAAGGCAAGGAATGACATAAATTTCAATGGGAAGTGTATATGTCCACTGATAGTGGTGAATAGGGCATTGACAGAATGGATGGAATACTAGAAAATATGGGAAAAAGAAGAGGAAGAGATGGAGCTACAACAAATGGAAGGGAAACCAGGAAGATGGTATGCTCCCGACAAAGGATAGATTAAGTTGAATACAGATGCAGCATTGAACCAACAGACAAAAAAAGCAGGTTAGGGAATTGTTGCTAGAGATTGGAAGGGAAAACTGGTTGCTACATGGGCATGTCCTTCCTTCACGTGCACCAAATGAGAAAGCACTGGCAATCAGAACCGCAATGGTTAAAATTGCACTGGAAGGATAGGAAAGAATTATCATAGAGTCTGACTGTAAGGCTGTAATAGACAAGATAGAGAAGGACATGGAGGATATGGTTATTTCTATAGTTCTGCAGGATATAAAGCTGCTAAAATATAATTTTGAGAAATGTTGTTTCTCCTTTGTTAAAAGGGAGATCAACTCTGTTAGCCACAAGTTAGCAAGATTTGCTCTAAACTTAAGAGTCATTGCTGATTGGAAAGTTAATTTTCTAGTTTGGTTGCTTGAGAGTGTTCAAGCAGACGTTGAGGAGCAGTTGCTCCAAGTTATATAATTTGATGATTGTTAATGAAATGTTGCCGTTTTGACAAAAAAAAGGTAAAGAAAAAGTTCTACATAGTAAGATTGAGCCATAAAGGAGTAACATGTTTGTCAAATTTAAGACAGAATGAGATTATGTAATCTCATAAGTATATAAGATTTAGAAGTAACTCTTAGAAATATGCAAAACTTCTTTAGAAGCATCTTATGCTAAAAAAATTCAAGTTTGAAACAAAAACTATAGAGGTAATTCCAACTTATAAGTTTCACTTTTCTTTTGAACAATTTTCTAGGAGAGGCAATGCCCGAAACTTTGAACCTAGTAAACTTTTGGGGCACAAAATTAACAATATGGTGCACTCTTGACTCTTCCTCTAATTGTCCAATTATAACCTGCATGAATAAATAGTGAATGTCAAATTTGCACAGACAAATCACAAAAAGAAGTAATCAACGTAATACTAAGATGATCTGCTTGTAAGTTTATGGTCTAAAGTTAAAACTTACATGTAAAAGATCCGGTACTAGGAGGAGTCAAAGCAATTCTAATCTTCTGAGATGTGTACTCCATGAGCTTGTTAAAGACGGATATTGATGGAACAGAATTAACAAAAATTTGGAAAGAAATGGTTAGAATACATCCAACATTTCCAGCAGCTCCACCAAGAAGTAATACAGGCGTAGTCCAATTAGGATATATAGTAAATCCAAAAGGAATGAGTGCTAAATCATCAGAGTTTCCACTAGCCAATAGCAAATCTATCAAATGGTGGTCAACAGAAGTGTAAATTATATAAGAGCCGGTTGGGTGAGTACTACACTCTTGTAATAATAGCAATCTATCCAGGCTGGTATTTGCACCCTACAAGAATGAAAGATGTCATTACTTTTCCTTGCATCATTTTAACTTACACAAGCATACACATACGCACGTACATACACACAAATATATATGTATAATAAATTCACTTAGGAATAATTAAACATTTTAGTTTTTAAAAATAAAAGGAGAAAGTGCTTTTAAAAATTTAAAATTTAAGGGTTAAATGCAGGAAACCCCATGAACTTTCATAGCCATTGCACAATACACCTCGAAATATGTTTATAGGCGCTTTACACCCTAAGAAAATGACCGTGGACACATTCCACGGTGAAACAAAGCGCGTGGCTTGCACCTTCTATCCGTTGAATTTACTGACAAAATTGCCCTCTTTACCATCACTTCTCATAATTTTTCCCCTTGAAGATTGGTTGCTAGTTATCATTTCGCAAAGACCAAAAGCAGTCCAATCCACCATCAACGCCGGTTCCACCACTCCTCCTCCTCATCCATGGAAGAAAAAGAGAAAAACAAGAACAAGAAACCAAACACCAGCACCCAAATGATCAAACCTCCAAACCCACCACCTCATTAGACCTTGCATTCAAGCCTAGCTCTGAAGTTAAAAGGCTTCGGTTTGGTGGTCAGTTTATTGTTAAATCCTTCACAATCCGTAGCGCTAGGCCTCTTGAATTCTTGCGCCTCCTCTCACTTCCACCGACACTCAACCTCAACCACCACCAAAACCAAGAAAAGACAAACCGGTAGCCGCCTTTTCCTTCAACCACCGCTTTCTTGCCGACAAATTTCACAATCTTGGCTCACCATGCATGGCACACTGACGGAGGAAGGGAAGACAAGGACCCTCTTTATCTTTCTTATATACTGGGAGAACAAAGGATTTTCTGCAATCTATGAAACCGAAAGAAGGGGGGTGAAGCTCTCCGTTCCTGGTTCTCCTGTAGCTGGATAGTTCAACTTTCCGTTATCGAAGCAAAGGCAGGAGGTCCCGTCAAGCAGCCAAGGCAAAGCTTATCACACTTTTCTTGACATCTCATCTCGGCGCGAAATTACGTAAATAAGAAAGAAGCGGTGGCACTTGAATCACAGGTTCCGAAAGTGCCGAGATTCTTTCCTAGGCTAGGACGTGCTGCTCGAAGCTCCGGCCCCCCTTGAATGCTTTGTATCTTTTTCTTTTGCGTTGCCTTCAGTACGGGAGAGTCCAGCCCGTCTTTGTTAAATGGCATTTTCTTGTTGCTTTGGCGCTTCCGTTGCTGCTTCAAGACTCTCCTTTTAGTTACATGTTGCTCTGATATAAATAACTCGAAGGGAGGGATTTATGTCACCACAAACAGAGACTAAAGCCCCCTTGTCCCACAGGAAACGATTGAACAGCCTGCCCATGGTTTGCTTGGCCTGGGGACCAAAAAAGTCTAAAGTGGTTGTTTTTGTATTCGAGTTTGAGAATATGAAGGCTGCTGTGGACCGAGTTTGGCTGCCAGAAATCCTACTTGGGGAAGTAAACAAGAAGCTTACAAGGGGTCAGGCCGGATGCAAAATGGCTAGATTTAAATTCAGGAAAGGTGCCATTACATTTTGTGTTTATGCAGTGAGGAGAATTGGGAACATGGGTTTTTCATTTGCGAATGATCTGAGGACAATACTGCAATCTGTGGTTGCACTCAATGATTGCTTGGATCAATCTTTGGTTTTTCATTTGCCTTGTACTTTCCGCCGACATAATGGGTTTGATTGGGACGATGGGTGCTTTTGTCCGTTCAGTTATTATTTGAGGATAAAGTTGTCATTTGCGTGATAAAATAAACGATGTGTTAAGATCCGTTACTTTTTAGTGAAGTTTGGGTGCAAAGTGCCTATAAACATATTTCGGGGTGTATTGTGCGAGGGCTGTGAAAGTTCACGGGGGTTTTCTGCATTTAACCCAAAATTTAATTGCATAGAGAACTATGGCATCATACTCACCTGCAATAAGGAGACACAGCTACCGGATTCATTATCACTAGTTATCTGCATCATTTCTTGGATATTTCCACCATCAAAGAGAATATCCCACTGTAATAAAAAAATTTCAAAATGGAAAAGGGTACATGGGGGGACTTATGAGCAACAAAAAGGTGAAAAGCAAATAGCTGTATTCTCCTATTTTAACATGGTGGCTTTTTCTTGAACTCATTGAGAGATCAAGTATTATGACTTCACAATCACATCACTAAATTTTCTATTGAATTGAATTGAATTTATATAACATGTAACCAATTAGATTAGAACAAAAATAAAAGCAATACATGGCAAAATGAACTAGTTTAAGTGATCTAAAGTATACCCACCTAAAATTATGTGTAGGAGTACTTAATTTCAATATTGATTAATAAGAAAGGACACCAAAAGTTTTCTAGTAAGTTGATAGAAGGCATTAAATTAAAATATAAAGATTAAAATTAAAATTAAGCTAATCTAAAAAGTAAAAAAAAAAAATCAATACAATTAATACCTGAGTTCGAGTAGTAGTGTCACGAAGGTAGTCGAACACTGACTTTTTAGATATCGGAAGCCCTATGGAAGTTGTAGCACTTAAGGTAATCCCCGAAGACTTTCCAGGATCATTTCCACTCTTTTTTATCATAATCCTTATTTGATCATTCTCATTTTCAGTTAGATTCAATCACGCATATGCAGTTGAGGAAGTTACACCTCCATAAAAATCTAGCATCATCTTTTCAGACAGCTTTAGGATGTTCTTTCTTCCTTTTGGACTTATAACCACTGCACATTAAAATAAGAAATTATAATTAACTATTATGCTGAACTAATGTGATACTGCTATTTAAAACAATTCAATCACAAGTGTTCGCGATTTTAGTTACAAAATAGCTTTCATGTGCAATTTATAATTACCAGAATCATTATAAGGAGAGAAATTCATCTGCATTGCAGTTGCAAGATGTTCAGATTGTCTAGTCAATGTTGAAATCCATCGAGGAGCTCCAAATGCAAAACCTGACTCAACAAACGGCTTTCCTAAATACTGAATACTTTCAGCTTGCACTTGTACATGTTCAATCCATATAACCTAATAAAAACACACAAACTTGTTAGTTTACAAACTAATATGAGCATAATCATTTTGTTCTAAGTATTTTTAATCAAAAGCATATATTTTGGAGAAATACTCTTTCATAGCAAGGTCATGTATTTTGTAGTCACCTTGTTAATATGCAGTGATGTTGATAAATTGCCTATTTAAACGACATCACTGAGTATCATAGAGTTTATATATAGTGATTGGTAAGCCACATGGTCCATGGGAAAGGCCACAGATCGACTATGGCTTATCTAAAAATTTACCATAAAGTACTTTGCTATATAGAGTTTTTAAGTAAAGAAATTTCTTGGCAGTTACCTTGGAGCAATTATTTGGTAGCCCTTGAATTATACAACCGGATGGTCTTCTCTGGCACTTTCCTAATGGTCCTGGAGAGAGAGAATTGTTAAAAGAAACATCAACAATCCCCCTTGTACCTTCACCTAGTTGTTTACAACATCTTAGGAATAAGCTCTCCCGAGTTGGAATAGTTGGTGTGAGGGCTTGATATTCAGCTATCATCTGTAATTCCAATTACATACAAGTCATTTGTTGTTCATGAAAAGAACTATTAAATAATATAGTTTTGGGATACAATGATTGATTAAGTGCTAACAAGATAGAGAACTCTAATACCATTAGCAAAGTTCCATTGTAGCTTCCAGACTCAGACCCTTCTGATATCACCTCTACAACTAAAACCCTTGAAACAATGTTAGCGAATACAGCTAACCATTTATCCTATAAATCAAAAAGGAAAACAAATAGTTTTTAAATAGTGTTTATAAAATTCAAATCTATCACATTATCAATTTAAGACCAAAAGAAGAAAATATTAATTGCAGGAAAAATACTTACCGTATCCATGAAAATCTTCGCTTGATTCACATGATTTATCTTGACCATATCGGTTCCCTTGGATGCTTCAACATTAAATCCAGCTATTTTTTGCCAAACTCCTCCGGTGAACATATCATAGTAAGCACCTTGATTTAGCAGATAGCTCTTATCATCAATGATTGGAATCCATAAAGGATATTCAATTTCAGCCATCCTAATAAGTTCCTCCGTAGCTAAATTCACAAGCATAGTAGTTGTTGTCTTATCAATGATAGTCTGTCCAGATAATAGCCTGATTAATTCTTCCTCAACAACCGTCTCTTTAGTAACATTTTGTTGCCATTCTCTGGATGCGATCATAGCCTCAGGATTAGCAGAGCTACTTGGACCAACTGAAGAGGAACCAACATTGTTATTGACAAATTTCTTGCCAGCGTATTTGGCCATTAGGTCTGTCAAACGGGCAATTTGGAAAAGAAAACAAAGTTCAAGTATTAGTAATAATTGACAAATGCTCAAAAAAAAGAAGTAATAATGGATAAATGCTTAAGTTAAGAAATTTGACAAATTAGTAGAATTTTAGTACCTTTTCTTTAAGCCAAATATTCTCCACCCTCAACTAATGTCGATCAAGAGAATCATTACTTGTAGCTTGAGAGTTAGCACAAGTCAAACAACAAGCATTGATAAGAGCTATTTTAAACTTTATGTTCTGCTCACGAAGCTTTTCATTCTCAAGCTTGAGATGTGCATTTCTCGCACGTTTTGTGTGTGCCTACAAGAAACCTTAAAGTAATCAACGTTCACAACAAGCAAATTTTCACTGACTATAGTGTGACAAAGGTTTTCTTTTTTGTCGAAATGATAGGATGATTTCATTATAGTGAAGAATTTACATATGCGAGCAACGGCTCGAGAGGACTGTACATTAAGTGTTCAAAGACACTGAGGAAAGTTCCTTTCCTCATCCAAAATAATGCCTAAGGTATCAACACTTAGTTTTCTACTATCTTCCATATTTTCTTCCCTAACCACACAAAAGGAGCACATGCAAAACAAACTCTGCATGTTAGCGATATCTTCCAGCAAAGTGGCCATTCTACTGTCCAAGGGTCTCCGTTGAGTTATTTGTCTCATCAACTCCTTGTTATGTGAGTTGAGCTGGATTTTACTTCACTGATATTGCGCAGCTTTGCATAAGACCAGTTTGATTGCCATCGCGTCATCTTGGACTTTGTTCCCTAAACTTCTCTCTTTCAAAGTCCATTTTGCAATTCTAGTGTTTGGAGTTATCCTAGCTGTGACACTGATACCAAGTGAGGTCTGTCCTTTCTGCCTAGTCGTTGCCACGTCCAAGACTATGGTTCCTTTAGCTTCTTGGCCCTGGCTTTGCTGTACATGTATGTATGCTATTTCTTCTGTGCTCTTCCTTCCCTTAGAGTTCTCCATTTCTTCCTGTTCCAACCATTCTTTATGAGCTCTTTCAACTATTTTAACTGGTGAGGATCTGTTAGAGCTCTCAAATTCATTTTTGTTTCTATATTTCCACACATGCCACAAAATATTAGCAGTCAAACCAATATGTTGCATTCCTTCCGGTCTTTTCCTTGCCTCTGAAATTCTGAGCCACCTTCTTTTAAAGTCTCCCTACTAGTCTTTAGCCCCATCCTATTGAATAAGAGCAGCCTTCCATATGTCCACAGTGTGAGGGCAGTTTAGCAGTAGGTGTTCGATCGTTTCCTGTTCTTCCCCACATGTTCTGCACATTGGATCACCAACTCCTGTTTTTTTGCACACTGCTTCTCTTACAGGCAATGCTCCTTT
Source organism: Coffea eugenioides (assembly GCF_003713205.1). Lineage (NCBI taxonomy): Eukaryota > Viridiplantae > Streptophyta > Magnoliopsida > Gentianales > Rubiaceae > Coffea > Coffea eugenioides. The sequence goes on along the minus strand of NW_020862566.1, from coordinate 25,807 downwards.
TAAACACTTCCAAATGAAAATCTTAATTTTGTGTTTGATATTGAGCTTCCATAACGTGTGCCACATCTGTTTAACTTGTTGGCTCTCATCTGTGTAACTTGTGCCAGCTTCATCAGTTTTGCATTTCCTTGCACTACTGTTTTCCTCCATTAGGATGTTATAGCCTGAGCTGACTGTATCAGTTCCTCCTGCCTGTGGTTGCCAAAAATAACTGTCTTCCCTCCCTATCAAGCTTATAGGAATACTTAGAATCCTTTCAGCATCATCCCTGTTGAAAGTCCTGAAAATAATGTTCTTAGTCCACCTTTTGTGACAGATTAGTTCATTCACCATCTTCAGCTCACAGTTAATAGGTCTACTAGAAGTTCGTTTACCTGTGCTTGACCTTGGTATCCATTTATGATCCCAAACACTGGTACTCCTCCCATTTCCTATTCTCCTGATCAGATCTTTATCAATTAAGCTCCTTGCTCCCATTAATCCTTGCCAGATCCAAGAGGCATCCTAGGGTGTTTTGCAATTTAAAATGGACTCCTTGGGGAAATATTTAGCTTTCAGTACCTTGCTGACTAGGAGATTTGGCTTGGTGAGAATCCTCCAAACCTACTTCCCTAACAGTGCCTGATTAAAGGCTTCAAGGTCCTTAAACCCCAACCCTCATTCACTTCTCTTCATTGCCATTCTTCCCCAGGAAATTCAATGCATTTTATTCTTACTATTTGTTTCCCCCACCAGATTTTGGTCATCAGTGCACTAATGTCTTTGTAAAGTTTCCTTGGTAACTTAAAGCAAGACATGGCATACGTTGGCATGGCCATTGAAACTGCTTTCAACATTTCCTCTTTCCCTGCTGTGCTAAGGAACTTGTTTTTCCAGTCCTGCAGCTTCCTTTTTATGTTTTCTCTTACGAAGCCAAAAATCTGATCCTTAGTTCTTGAGATCACCATTGGAAGACCCAACTATTTCCCTTGTTTTGCTTCAACCATCCCTCCCAGTGCATATCTCTTCCCTTTGCTCACAGTACATGTTCCTACTAAAAAAGACTACAGATTTGTCAAGGTTGATCAGTTGTCCTGAAGCTGTGTTCATAGAATTTGAAGACTTTCATGATTTCAGTGGCCTGTTGCTTGTTACCTTTGCAGAAAATGAGGGAGTCGTCTGCAAAGAAAAAATGAGTAATAATAGGTCCTTGCCTGCTGATTTTCAGTCCTTTGATCCTGCTACTTTCTTCAGCTTTCCTCAGCAGGTTAGAGAAACCTTCTGAGCAGATTAAGAATAAATAAGGAAACAAGGGATCTTCCTGGCGTATTCCCCTTCCTGGTGACACAAAACCTTTAATTTCTCCAGCGTAGTTGAAAGAATAGGTTACAGTCTTCATGCAGCTGGTGATCCAGTTAATCCATTCTATACAAAATCCCATCCTTTTCATCATTGCCTGCAAAAAATTCCACTCCACCCTATCATAAGTTTTGGTTATATATAACTTGATTGCCATATAACCATCTTTCTCTTGTCTTTTATTTTTGAGGTAGTGCATGTACTCATGAGCTATAATCACATTGTCCAATATCTGCTTATCTGGAATGAAAGCAGATTGAGTTTTGCTTATGCATTTATCCAGGACAGATTTCAGTCGATTGGCCAGGATTTTAGAAATGATTTTGTATAGCACACTGCAAAGGCTGATAGGTTTATAGTTATTCAAATTGGTTGGGTTCAGGATTTTGGGAATCAGAGAGATGACAGAATGGTTGATAGATTTAAGCATGAAACTTGAGCTTAAGAAAGCTTTGATTGCTGGGATAACATCATCCTTAATGATGTTCCAGAACCTTTGAAAAAGCAAAGGTGACATCCCATCTTGTCCTGGAGCTTTTTCAGGGTGCATCGAGAAAAATGCAGCATAAATTTCATCCTTCTCCACTATTTTAGTAAGCTTTTCATTCATCTCCTGAGTTATGAAGTGTGGAATACCCTCTAGAATTTCTGACATATCACTCATCCCTCCACTATTAAACAATTCCTTAAAGAACTCAGAAATTTTAGCCACTACTTCATTCTCATTCTCTGTCCAAGAGCCATCCTCCCTTTGCAATTTCTTAATCCTATTGTTCACTCTCTTCCCCTTAACATAGGTGTGAAAATACTTGGTATTTTTATCACCATCTCTTAACCAGCTAATTTTTGCTTTTTGACTCCAGAAATTTTCTTCCTCCTTGTAGGCTGATTTCAACTGATATTTGATTTCTGCATCTAAGTCCTTGACTCTCTCCAATTCCTTCTTCAGGTCAGAGATTCTACTCTTAGAATTTGCCTGGAATGAATTCCTCCATTTCAAAAGTTCAATTCTGCAGTTTTTCATCTTCTTAGTAATTCTGAACATTCTAGATCCTTGTTCCACCTTTTGCCAGGCTTTCTCCACCACCTGGTGAACCTTTTCCCTTTGAAGTTAATGGGTGTCAAACCAGCAAAAATAAAATTCCTACTCTTAAGTCACGAATTAAGTTCACTATGGTACTGGAGCAGGGATTTAGGCTGTGCAATGGGTTACTAGCTTCACCCTGGTGCCAGAGTTTGCTTGATCCGATATACCAAAGTATCTTAATTACGTGAAAGATAAAATTCGAATATAGCAGTGAGCAGGGTCGACTCCACAGGGACTTGGAAATTTATTTTGAATGAATGTAACATTAAATAAAAATGGGAGGAATTGATATGGAACTGTCTAATTTAATTGCTCAAATTAAAAATAAGACAATCGCAGATAAAATAAATAACAATAAATATAAATAAATTAACGGAAGAAAAATCTCTAGTCAAAGGTATAATCTCCACTAATGGTTCCAATCATTGATCACAGATGCGGAGATAAAATCTTTCATTTACAAATAAACTGGTTATGGTTGTCAACAAGCTCTGACAACCTGCCTATCCTTCCTGATTCGATAACCACAACAAGCTCTGTGGTTATTGCCCTAGCCAATTAAGCAGTCTTAAACGCGCTCTTAGGATTTAACCTATTGACAGCATTAATCATTAGACTGGCCACCAATTATAACCAACAAACACACACGCTCGGTTTATTTAGGCTATATCATATATTTCCGCAACAACAACTCAAAAGTTTCTACTACAATTGAATCATGTCACTTGCCACATGCACTAAAATTACCCAACAATTACGGATTGAGCACTCTTAGATGGCTGTTAATTACTCACACAATTAAACAGTGATCAAGTATTTAATTGCAAGAAATAATCATATGCATAAGTGAACAGGAAATATATAAATACTTGCAAATTAAAGAACGTAGGCAAATCAATTCGATCTCACAGTTTTGTCGAACCAAAGCTTCGATTTAACCTCTGACTAGATGAAGAAATTAGCCACTCCTCATAGTTGAATTGCAGCCAAAAGTACTACTCGAGTTCTTAATTGAAAAAGGAAAATAAATTGGGAAAAGGAAGGAAAAACGGAACGGAACAGAATGGCCTGCGTTGATTTTCAGAGTCTTCTCTTTCTTCCGTTTTCTCTTTTCAGTTGAACCAGAGGTCTTTTTACCTAGCGTCCCCCCAGGGCTTCTTTAGCGTTTCTTTCTTTTTTTTTCCAAAAATGGGCCTCGTGTGCAATTGAAGCTCAATGGGATGCGGACTTTCAAGTATCCACTAAGAAACTTGTATCAAGATTTTCTTCATGAAATTCCTCAATTAGGCTTCAATTTCTCCTTTTCTGCCTCAATTGACTTGAAGTTCCTAGAAATCACACAAAAATTCAAATATAAGTAGAATCTAGCAAATTATCACAACATTTGGTCAAAATAAGATGGGAAATATTAACAAATAAACTGCCTAATTTGCGCATTAACAAATTCCCCCACACCAAGACAATGCTTGCCCTCAAGCATTCACTACCCAAAAATCACAGTCAAGATCACAAATACTTGAATAGCTCCATAAACTTGCACAAGTGTCACATCTTCTCAACAATTTCACCAAAATAAGGATGTTAAAAACTTGACAAACCTCACATGGATAGCAGTGTATACACTCAACCACTCAAAATATGGAAAGGATGTTTATATCACTCAAATCAACAACATAGAATGATTTTACCATATGCTTGCTAATATATCAAATCTCCACCACTTTAATGAACTTGATACAAAAATCAAAGGGTCTTTTATTAAGGATGTAATGGGGCTTGGGTTAAATGTTAGACAAAATGGACCTTTAGGCTAATAATATCAAAAGAAATACCAATAGCTCATTGCATGAAATGAATCGCCCTTTTTTTTTCAATCCCCTAACTCCAAGGCACATCAACAATCGAAGCCAACTCTACATAAGAACCTTCACACAGGCATCAACCCAACTTTCTCAACACTACTACAAGGACACTTCCATATTTTTTTTGTTTTTTTTTGTTTTTTTTTGTTTTTTTTGTTTTTGTCTTTTTGTTTTTGTTTTTGTTTTTGTGCAGCAAAACATAACTAAACTTGAAAGATAAACACAACTGCCAAATCCTTGTAGCAATACTTGATAATTTTCACGCAATAAAACTCAGGCATCCTTTTGACTCAAGGTTCAATAATAAAGTTCAAATAAAAAGGCTTAGGGTGCAAATTTGGGTATCAGACAAAGAAACAGTCAAGGCTCAGATTGGTTAACTAGGTGAAATATGATCAAGGTAGGCTTTTAGAAAGTCAAAAGGGGTTAAACCTAATTGCCCTTCTCATATTAATGCCTCAAATTCAAACATGGTCTCGACATGCATAACAAAACAAGTTCTAGAATATCAAATCATGTGTGATATCACTCATTCAAAGCAAATAGAGCAATTATAAATGTAATGCTCATTAGACCCAAAAGCTCACAAAAAAAATGAAAATATGTCAAATTTTTAAACACCCTTCATTTGAATCAATAGTCAAGAAAACACATTACTTGCACTAGCAATAGAATACCATTCACACTTCCACCTTGACTGAATCAATACGAATCTCAAAAAGTCTTGAAAAATCAGAAACTAGACGAATTAACTCAAAAACTGACCAAAAATACTTAAAATTTTTTCTCTTTTTCATTTTTTTTGAAAGAAAACCAAACTAGAAATTAAAATCAACATGATCTCCCTCCCCCACACCTAAACATTGCCTTGTCCTCAAGGAAAAAATAAAAATAAAGTGTAGAAAGAAAGAAATACTCCCCTGAAGAAATACTAAGTTTCCGGTGGAAAAGGAGGTTGGAAACGAAGGTGCTCGAAATAAGCTGCCAGGTTCTGACCCATGCGGGACAAACGTCGATCCATCTGTTGGATCTGCTCCGTACGAGGACCGACTGCTCGGAGATTCTGCTGATGGTTGAAGGTTCGCTGCTGATCTCGGCGAGGGCCAACAGCTGCTGCTTTATTTGATCCTACCTATCACAAAGAAATTATATCACGTAAATCACTTTTAACAAATCAACAAACACAATCAAACTACTAAAAACAATAACTCTTGGGTTGCCTCCCACGCAGCGCCTTTCTTTAATGTCTTTGGCTAGACAAAATAATGCTTCAATCAGAGAGTTCAGGCACTGCAAGGGTCACCTCCTCAACATTATTAACTTCAAATCCTTCATAAAAAGGTTTGAGACGATGACCATTAACCTTAAAAATCTTGTCAGTGTGAAGACTTTGAATTTGTACTGCACCATGAGGAAACACATTAGTCACAATAAAAGGTCCAATCCAACGAGAACGCAATTTACCAGGAAAAAGTTTAAGTCTAGAGTGAAAAAGAAGTACTTTTTGACCAATACAAAAAATTTTCCTCGAAATTGTTTTATCATGAAATGCTTTTGTCTTTTCCTTGTAAATGCTAGAACTCTCATATGCATCATTTCGGATTTCCTCCAACTCTTGCAATTGCAACTTCCTGTGTTCTCCAGCTTCATCCATCCGCATATTGTAATTTTTAACTGCCCAATATGCCCTATGTTCCAATTCCACAGGTAGATGACAAGGTTTGCCAAAAATTAATCGGTAAGGAGACATACCTATGGGGGTCTTAAAAGCTGTACGGTAAGCCCAAAGTGCATCATCTAAGCGCAAACTCCAATCCTTTCTATTGGGATTCACCGTCTTTTCAAGTATCGACTTGATTTCTTTATTGGAGATTTCTGCTTGACCACTAGTCTGCGGATGATAGGACGTAGAAACCCGGTGAGTGACGCCATATTTCTTCATTAATGCTTCCATTACTCGATTGCAGAAGTGTGTCCCTCGGTCACTGATAATTGCTCTTGGCGTGCCATACCTGACAAAAATATGAGATTTAATAAAATCAACTACAACCTTAGCATTGTCAGTCCTAGTTGCCTTAGCCTCTATCCACTTTGAGACATAATCAACTGCAAGTAATATATACATATTACCAAAAGAGGAAGGAAATGGACCCATAAAATCTATACCCCATATATCGAAAATTTCACAAACCAGTATAGGAGTAAGAGGCATTTGATCTCTATGGCTTAAATTACCTGTCTTTTGACAATTTGCACATGATTTACAAAATAAGTATGCATCACTAAACAAAGTTGGCCAAAATAAACCACACTCTAAAACCTTTCTTGCAGTTCGCTTAGGGCCAAAATGTCCACCACACGCATATGAGTGACAAAAAGATAAAATTGATGGAACCTCTTCTTCAGACACACACCTGCGAATAATTTGGTCAGAACAATATTTCCACAAGTATGGTTCATCCCACACATAATATTTAACATCACTTTTAATTTTTTCCTTTTGAGCTCTAGACAAATCATTAGGTAGCGTTCTAGTAACAAGATAATTCACTAAATCAGCATACCAGGGAGTTGTCTTTTGAACTACAAAAAGATGCTCATCTGGAAAATTATCCTTCAAGGGAGCAGGTCCTTCACTATTGATCAAACGACTGAGGTGATCAGCAACCATATTTTCAGCACCCCTTTTGTCTTTAATTTCCAGATCAAATTCTTGGAGTAGGAGAATCCACCTTATAAGTCGTGGTTTGGCCTCTTTCTTGTTGAGCAAATATTTCAAAGCTGCATGGTCAGAATAAATAATGACCTTAGTGCCAAGTAAATAAGAACGGAATTTTTCTAAAGCAAAAACAATAGCTAAAAGCTCCTTTTCCGTAGTCGAATAATTGCACTGGGCACCATCCAAGGTCCTCGAGGCATAATAAATGACATAAGAAGCTCTGCCCTCTTTCTGGCCGAGTACTGCACCAACAGCAAAATTGCTGGCATCACACATTATCTCGAAAGGAAGACTCCAGTTTGGTGGTCGAACCACTGGTGCTGAAGTCAATGATCCCTTGAGCGTGTCAAATGCACTCTTGCAATTATCATCAAAATGAAATACCACATCCTTTTGAAGTAATTTGCATAGAGGATGGGATATCTTTGAAAAATCTTTGATGAAACGCCTATAAAAACCTGCATGGCCAAGAAAAGAGCGAACTTCCCGCACACTTGCGGGGTAAGGTAAACATTTGATAATTTCTACCTTAGCCTTATCTACCTCAATTCCTTTTGCAGATACCACATGGCCTAAAATTATGCCTTGGTCTACCATAAAATGGCATTTCTCATAATTTAAGACAAGATTAGTCTCAATGCACCTTTTAAGAATTTTTGTGAGGTTAGTTAAACATTCATCAAAAGAATTACCATAGACAGTAAAATCATCCATAAACACTTCTATGATATTCTCCACATAATCAGAAAATATACTAACCATACACCTTTGGAATGTAGAAGGTGCATTACAAAGATCAAAAGGCATTCGTCTATAGGCAAATGTACCAAAAAGGCAAATAAATGTGGTTTTCTCTTGATCTTCAGGCGCCACTGAAATTTGTAGAAAACCTGAAAAATCATCAAGACAGCAATAATGAGATTTTCCTGCCAACCTTTCCAACATCTGATCAATAAAAGGCAATGGAAAATGATCTTTACGAGTTAATGCATTTAATTTTCTAAAATCGGTACAAACTCTCCACCCATTTTGAACTCGAGTGGGCACTAACTCACCTTTAGGATTTTCAATAACAGTAATTCCTGTCTTTTTAGGAACTACTTGAACAGGACTTACCCACTTACTATCCGAAATAGGATAGATTATACCTGTGTCAAGAAGTTTTAAAACTTCTTTCTTCACTACCTCCATCATTGGTGGGTTCAATCTCCTTTGAGCCTCTCTCGAAGGCTTAGCACCATCTTCTAACAAGATGCGATGCATGCAAGTGGCTGGACTTAATCCTTTTATGTCAGCCACTGTCCATCCTATTGCCTCCTTGTGGTCCTTCAACACCCGAATTAGTTTTTCTTCCTCTAAAGCAGTCAATTTACTGGAAATTATTACTGGGAGTGTATCTCCATCTCCCAAGAATGCATACTTTAAATTATCCGGTAACTGCTTTAATTCCACCTTCGGGGCTTGCACAATAGATGGCAAAAGCTGTGAATGAGACAAAGGTAATTCCAAGTAAGACACATTGGAAAATTCTGGACAAAGAGAATTCAATTCAAAAATAACTTCCTGCAATTCAAAAGGAAAAACAAACTTCCCTTTTATCTTTTGCAAATTTTCCTGACAGAGACCAGTAGAAATAGCAACCTTCAACGCATCGTCATTATTAAATTCAAAATTTTGCTGCGCCAAAGAATCTATTACATCTATAACAAAAACTGAATAAGATTCACCAGGATATTTCATGGCATCATAAATACTAAATTGAATAACATCACCATCAAATTTCATAGTCAATGTGCCAGTGAAAACATCAATTTTTGTTCAAGCAGTTTTCAAAACTGGTCTCCCTAACAGTATTGGAGATGAATTAGAATTATCATACTCCATATCAAGCACATAAAAATTTGCAGGAAAAATCAAATTATCAATTTGCACTAAAATATCCTCCAAAACTCCATCAGGATAGGCATTTGATCGATCAGCCAGTTGAATTATTACGCCCGTCTCTTTTAAAGGCCCAACGTTCATCAAATTATAAATAGAACGAGGCATAACATTTATCGAAGCACCCAAATCCAACATAGCTTTTTCAATTTTAATATTGCCTATTTTACAAGGGACAGTAAACATACCCGGATCCTTGCATTTAGGAGGCAATTTTTTCTGCAAAACTGCCGAGACATTTTCTCCCATATGCACTTTCTCGTTTCCTTTCAACTTTTTCTTACCAGTGTATAACTCCTTCAAAAATTTAGCATATCTAGAAATTTGCTTAATTCCATCTAAAAGAGGGATATTTACCTCAACTTTTCAAAAAATGTCTAAAATCTCCTGTTCTTGCTCTTGCTTTTTGGATTTTGTCAGTCAACTAGGAAATGGAGGCGGAGGTGTAACCACTTGTGTTGATTTTTCTCCAAAATCTGGTTGTTCCAAGGCCCAAGGTTGAGATACATTCCCCTCTTTTTCGAGCTCTTCCTCGATTGCTTGTTCAGAAATTCTCTTGCTCGGCTCAGGCAACTCTTTGCCACTTCTTAATGTGATGGCACTGGCATTTTGCTTGGGGTTGACAATTGTCTGCGAGGGTAGCTTTCCAGATAATTGGGACTCCAATCTATTGACTGTGGAAGCTAATTGGCTCATTTGATTCTCCAAATTATGAATGCTAGTTTTCATCTCCTGTTGAAATTGTTGAGTGTCAGTAGCCAAAGATTTCACAATATCCTCAAGTGACATACCTGATTTAGGAGCAGATTGTTGCTGTGAAAGTTGAGGTCTAGGTTGATATTGTGGCTGTTGTTGAAATCCTGGTGGCCTTGCTGCATAACTAAAATTAGGATGATCTCTCCATCCTGGATTATAGGTGTTTGCATAGGGATCATACCGCCTCTGAGGTGGTCTTGGAAATCCAACTGCATTAGCCTGCTCAGTCGAATCATCTTGGAGTGTGGGGCACATATCTGTTGGATGACTCGAACCATAACAGATTCCACATGTTTTCAATTGCTGCATTTGTCCTATAGCTAACTTTTCAACCAAAGAAGTTAGATAATCTAATCTTTGCTCTATTAAAGAATTACTTACCTCATTGATTCTACGAGTTGTGTTATCCTGCCTGTCTCCAAATTGTTGAGCATTTGCAGCCATACTCGATATCAAACTTCTTGCCTCCGTGGGTGTTTTATTCACTAAGGAGCCCCCACTGGCAGCATCAATAATTCTTCTGTCAGTTTGGGACAGACCCTCATAAAAATACTGGATGAGGAGTTGGTCAGGAATTTGATGATGAGGACAACTAGCACATAGTTGCTTGAATCTTTCCCAATATTCATGTAGAGTCTCTCCATTGAATTGTCGAATTTAACAGATGTCTTTCCTAATGCTTGCAGCTCGGGATGCAGGAAAGAATTTTTCTAGGAAATGCTTCTTCATATCTGTCCATGTGGATATTGACCCAGAGGGCAGATAATAGAGCCAATCCTTAGCTTTATCGGCTAAGGAAAATGGAAAGGCTCTTAATTTAATTTGCTCCTCTGTGACTCCTTGGGGTTTCATTGTCGAGCAAATCACATGGAATTCTTTGAAATGTTTATGGGGATCTTCACCTAGTAAGCCATGAAAAGAAGGAAGTAAATGGATTAGTCCAGATTTTAACTTAAATGCAACCTCTAATGTAGGATAAGTAAAGCATAGAGGCTGTTGATTTAATCTGGTGCAGCCAATTCTCTCAATGTCCGTTCATTAGCCATGGTGCTATTTATCTCTTCTGTCTTACTAAATGAATCCACAAAATCTACTACTGAATTATGTCCAGTAGATGAGGAGGATGCCTCTGCTCGTTCTCTTGTTATTTTTCTCAATGCACGAGCAGTCTTCTCTATCTCAGGATTATATTGCAGTTCACCTGTACGAGAAGATCTAGGCATAAACCAGTAACAAAAAAAATTAAAAAAAATAAACAAAGAAAATAAATTTCAAAGAAAATAAATTTATTTTGACACCAAATCCCTGGCAACGACGCCAAAATTTGATGGGTGTCAAACCAGCAAAAATAAAATTCCTACTCTTAAGTCACGAATTAAGTCCACTATGGTACTGGAGCAGGGACTTAGGCTGTGCAATGGGTTACTAGCTTCACCCTGGTGCCAGAGTTTGCTTGATCCGATATACCAAAGTATCTTAATTACGTGAAAGATAAAATTCGAATATAGCAGTGAGTAGGGTCGAATCTACAGGGACTTGGAAATTTATTTTGAATGAATGTAACATTAAATAAAAATGTGGGGGATTGATATGGAACTGTCTAATTTAATTGCTCAAATTAAAAATAAGACAATCGCAGATAAAATAAATAACAATAAATATAAGTAAATTAACGGAAGAAAAATCTCTAGTCAAAGGTATAATCTCCACTAATGGTTCGAATCATTGATCACAGATGCGAGATAAAATCTTTCATTTACAAATAAATTGGTTATGGTTGTCAACAAGCTCTGACTACCTGCCTATCCTTCCTGATTCGATAACCACAACAAGCTCTGTGGTTATTGCCCTAGCCAATTAAGCAGTCCTAAACGCGCTCTTAGGATTTAACCTATTGACAGCATTAATCATTAGACTGGCCACCAATTATAACCAACAAACACACACGCTCGATTTATTTAGGCTATATCATATATTTATGCAACAACAACTCAAAAGTTTCTACTACAGTTGAATCATGTCACTTGCCACATGCACTAAAATTACCCAACAATTACGGATTGAGCACTCTTAGATGGCTGTTAATTACTCACACAATTAAACAGTGATCAAGTATTTAATTGCAAGAAATAATCATATGCATAAGTGAACAGGAAATATATAAATACTTGCAAATTAAAGAACGTAGGCAAATCAATTCGATCTCACAGTTTTGTCGAACCAAAGCTTGATTTAACCTCTGACTAGATGAAGAAATTAGCCACTCCTCATAGTTGAATTGCAGCCAAAAGTACTACTCGAGTTCTTAATTGAAAAAGGAAAATAAATTGGGAAAAGGAAGGAAAAAGGGGACGGAACAGAATGGCCTACGTTGATTTTCAGAGTCCTTTCTTTGCCCTTCCGTTTTCTCCTCTTTTTTTTTTTCAGTTGAACCAGAGGTCTTCTTTTTCTACCTAGCGTCCCCCTAGGGCTTCTTTAGCGTTTCTTTCTTTTTTTTTGAAAATCGGCCTCGTGTGCAATTGAAGCTCAATGGGATGCAGACTTTCAAGTATCCACTAAAAAACTTGTATCAAGATTTTCTTCATGGAATTTCCTCAATTAGGCTTCAATTTCTCCTTTTCTGCCTCAATTGACTTGAAGTTCCTAGAAATCAAACAAAAATTCAAATATAAGTAGAATCTAGCAAATTATCACAACATTTGGTCAAAATAAAGGAGGAAATATTAACAAATAAACTGCCTAATTTGCACATTAACAGAAGTCATCTCTTATCAAAATAAAACCTCTTTTTCTTTTTTTTCCTTATCTGAGGCTGTGTCTGGCAACAGCATACAGTGATCAGAAGCAAATGTATCAATGTGCTGACATCTTGCCTTTTCAAAATCTTGGAACCATTCAAAACTGCATAAACACCTGTCTAACCTTTGTCTTACCTCTCCTTCATTATCCCAATGATTGCTCCACGTCCAAGGTTGTCCTTCAAAGTTAATATCTATCAAGCTATTCTGGTCCATGAAGTCTTTAAAGTCCTTAAAGCTTCTCTCCTTTCTGACTACTCCTCCCCATTTTTCTTCATTGGATAGAATATCATTAAAGTCCCTAGCAATCATAAATCTAGTTCCCCACAACTTTTTCCTATCACTCAGGACCCTCCATTGTTCCTTCCTGATCAGAGGCTCACAGCTAGCATAAACTCCAACAAACCGCCAGACAATCTGAGTGTCATTGTCTTCTATTTTAGCTTCAATGGTAAATGTTGTTCTGTGTACCTCCAATATCTGTGTTTCTTTTGTCCAAAACAAGGCCATTCCACTTGCCTTATTCATAGCTTCTACTGTCACGTTACTATCAAACCTGAGACTCGAGCAACTCTATCTATGGCTTGTTTCCTATTTTTTGTCTCATTTAAGAAAATCAGATTTGGAGAGGAGAGGTTGTTCACCTTCCTCACCAAGACTCTCATTTCCCTTGGAAGGTCCCATTAAGGAAGGACCCCACCTCCTCTCTACTCATCTCAGAAGAATACAATTCTTCCATAGGTTTGGTCTTTTTCCATTGCACCAAACCTTTGTTTACCTCCTCCATCTCTTCATCCCTAATCAGTACATTCCTCTTACCAATATTTAATTGGCTCACTTCATTCCTATTTATTTCCTTCAAAGGCCTTCTGGTTTTAGTTGGGGACTTCAACCTTCTAAACATCCTTTTGGTTTGCTTATCTATAGCTTCCTGAACCTTCCCAGTCCTTTGGGGTTTTTATTGGATCACTAACTCCCCTACAGTAATCACTCTCACTCTATTTTCTTGATCCTCCTCTTGCAAGTCTAAACCTCTGTCCTCCTCCATTTCTTCAATCTCAGTTGGGATTTGTTTCACTTCCTCAGCCTGTATCACTAGAGAGAGATCTAGCTTCCCCTTATCTAGGCACAAGGAACCCTTACTGCATCCTTGTGCAGATTCCTTATCTCCCAGTTCAATTGGTGGCTCTCCCAAACCTTGTTTAATCCTCATATCCTCCATTTCCTTCATCGGGTCCTGGTTGTTTTTTCCTTCCTTATCAGTGGTCTTAAGAGTTTCCAACAATCTTTCATTTATTTGAGTCTCGATTCTCTCCTGCTCTACCATTTCTCCATTCTAGAATTTTCAGTATCTTTTGTCACTTGACAGATCAGTCCTAACTGGTTTTTTTGTGGGGAATTTTTATTATTTTCTGCTCTCATCCAGGGCCCATACTGGTTTTCTAAGGTGCTTCCCACTATGGTTCTCTTCTCTTTGCAGGATCTTTCACTGTACCCTACTATCCCACAGTTGTAGTAAAAATCTGGGCATCTTTCATACTTAAATGCCACCCACTTCATAAATCCTGCTAATTTTACCATTGTTCCTCTTAGCAGAGGCTTGGACAAGTTTGTTAAGGCTAGAATTTTCAAATGTCTACCTTCTTTGCCCCCTGACTGAGGGATAACCATCTCTTTAACTTCTTTGAACACTGCCCCAATCTTTCTTCCTACCTCTTTAGATAGCCAGTGTACTGACAGAGTCCAGACTTGCACCCATAAAGGTGTGTTCAAAAAAGCTTTATAATTTTCTTCTATTCCTGCTGACCACCTGTTCAACACTAACATTTGATTATCTATCATCCAAGGGCCACCTTCAGCAATTCTAACTTTGTCATCAGGGTTAGGGATGTTAAATTGAAACAAATTGGTTCCCAGCTCCATCACTGTCGAAATGTATTATGGAATGTATAAAATATAGTTAGTTAATTACCTTATTTTGCATACGCTTATTTTGGAACCAATACTTCACTTGCTTTGGATCCAATCCTAAGTCGCGGGCAAGTTGTACCTTTCGTGGTTTCTTCGGCTTAGGACACTGTTTGAAAAACCTAAAAATTCAAGAAAAAAGAATGGGTTTAGACACACAAAAAATGCTAAATTTTGTTGAATGTTTCTATACTTCAGGTCAAGAATTATGTAGCAATTGGTAAATTTAAGAATTTTCAAGAGCTTACTTTTCCATTTCATGAATTTGTTAAGGGGTGTGGCGATGGTAACCTTTTCTCTTATGGCCATCTTGGTTATCTTCGCCCGATTTGTGGGCATCTTCATCGTCCGGAATGCCATGATCAGATGCATATGACATCACATCAGCCGGGAGAATATTACTATTTCCAGGATTAGCTTGAAAAGAGTAGCAAACGATGTTAAGATTAAAATCTTGATTCTTTTAATATATAAATGAATCACATGATTGATTCTTACAATAATTAAATGTGTTTGAAAAAGAAAATAAGAGTAATGGTTTAAAAAATTAGAACTAAAAGTAATTTCCAATACCTTATTTTGATTGACTACAAATTTGATTTATATGTCTTTGTTTGTTCAAAGTACATAGATGTTAAGTCTGATATATATGGAATGACTTAATAGATGTTTGTGAATTATTCACCAAATTTTGTATATTCTAAAGTATGTTATGTTTCGTTGGCAATAGTCCCAAGCTGAATTGCAAGAAATGGATTAAGATGGAGCTGACCAAAATTTAGCACCACTTTTGTTCCTCAGTTATATTAATACCTTTTTCCAAGTTTCTTATTAACTTAAGAAATTATAAATTCCAAGTTTTCAATTGAATACTTTAGAGTGATAAAATGATATGATACTTATCAAAATTTTTGAATGATGTTGTAGAAATAATGAAGGCTAAAAAATCTAACAAATTTTTTTTGGCCTTCTTATCTGTTACATATACCAAAAAACTAAAGATTGAAAGACAAAGCAATGATTTCCTTTTTTCCGTATGAAACTCTATAAGATTTTTCTTTCTATAAATAGGCAAGACATTAATTATGCTACTAACATTTAAAAGATGAAAAAACTTTTTTTTTTAAAAAAAAAGCTAAAGAAATGAACCACTACTAAAAATGACGCAAACATGAAGTGATATTCAATGGAGTTTTGATGAAATGAAACTAAAAAATGTTTTCTAGAGTTGACCTGTCCAGCAATAATCCCAGAAGAAGATGCTAATTGTCTCATTTCCTTCAATGACCACCGGATGTTGTCCAATCATAATTGTTCTCGTCATTTCAAACTCACAAAAGCCTACAAAATCCTGTACAAATAGATAATTGTGTTAGGAATTGGTTAATTGTGATTATTAGTTTTCTTATCATTTTTTTACTTTTGCAGTACAACTCTTATCCATATATTTTTTTTCCTTTTGTTTTAGTTTTTTGTAATCACAAATGATAAGAGAAATCTTACTTGGATGAGTTTATTAGATAACAATAGCACATCCTCAATTTTTTGCTTTCTATGGAAAATAGTATGTGTTTTCCTAGAGTTCTAGCATCAATTGACTAGAAAAATAAGCCAAAGTTCAACGCTAGAGGTAATAAAGTTTTTTTTTTTTAAGTGTAAGTGGGAGGTCACGAATTCCGGACCTCTTATTTACACTCTCTTCTCTCCTACCATCCAATCCATTCATTTCCCCTAGAGTTAGAGTTAATAAAGTTCAATGTATAAACTAGATGTATAAACAAGTCACCAGGCAAGAAAAAAAAATGATAAGTGCATATCAAAGTATATCAAAGATCTCTATCCCTATGAGTAAGGTAGTTTTCTCTTCACTATATCAAGGTATAAATGGATTTTGATATACAATCACAAAAATGTCTCTTTCAAGGAACTATCAAATCTAGAAGAATATAATGTCTCTAACCCTTTTTCTGTGAATGCTAAAAAAATTGCTTAAGAATAGCTACTTTTTGGGCAAAAATTTTCACAATCCTTTTATGCAAAGAATGATGCTAGAGAGAGATTACAATATATACGAATTTGAACGAAGAAAGAATTGGAGGATAGAGTACGGATCAAACCTGAAGGGAAGAACACTACTACAAAAATGTCCTTTTATGACATTAAAAGCGTCATTATAGCTCGATGTAATGACGTTTGATCTATAATGACGCTCTGCTAGAAACGTCGTTCATTCTAGTGTCACTATAAGTTTTATGACAGTTATCACGAGTCCTAATTTATAGTTCTGTTGGCATTTATAAAGGTCATTATTTGTCGTTTTAATGACACTTTCAAATGACAAGAAATGCTAGAGAACAGTTAAGGTTATATGAATCTAAAGTGATACTCTTAATTGTCATATATTGGATCTATCTTGACGCTTCTATTATATAAGTACAATAAGATATTATGACACATTTGTAGTATAAGTAGAATGAAATATTATGACACTTTTATGGTGTAACTAGATTAGGTTGTTCTGACACTTGTTAACATGAAATTTTGTGAATATTATGAATCGCAAAAATCGAAGTTGTGACACTTTTAAGTGTCAATACATCATATTGCAATAGCCTTGTATACCATCCGGATTTTTATACCCAAAAGCAGAAATCACATTTCATCCTGCCTGCACAATGTAGATTCTAATTTTTGGAATAATAAAGTTATTAGTACCACCTTATAAAGGAAAACCAAAGTGATTTACGTTTTCATAGTAATTAGTGCAATACAATCAGCCAAACTGGTGCAAAAGTACATTATCCAAGCAACTTATATGGCTGTTCTGTCAACAAATTACATGCTAATTCAGAGATTTTTTCACAGTTATGAGTATTGCAGTAGCATTGCCAATACATATCAAAGAAACAATAGTTCAACAAGAACTCAACAAAAAATGCATTGACAATGTCTTCAAAAAGTAGCCATTTGACCCAAGGATCCTTTAGTTTTCTTCAAGATTCACCTACAAGTGTTATAAACCAAGAAATAGAAGTTACAAATCACATCTACAGCTCTTCTTTTACAGTTTTAATGTTAGAAAATAAATAAAAACTAAGTTAAACAAATGATAAAGATAAGATAAAAGATTACCAGGTTTATTGGCCAAGCAATAGCTACTCCAATTGGATCTCCAATCTTGTGAAAATTATGGTATGGCCTCATTAGCTCTTCATCATTCTCCACAAGCACATTCACATGGATTTCACACCAATGTGATCCCAACGGTGAGTCACCAACTTCAGCAATTGGATCCAAATTTCTAACCACTCCAACAGCACAAATTTTGTTCGAATCAACCATGCTTCTTATTGTAACTTTATCCCCAACCTTGAAAACAAATTTTATAAAGCATATAACCACATATAAGAGAGCAAGTCTTGAACAGATATTCAATACATAGTACCACAAGAACCAACCCAAAATGACAACCACGACAAGTACCAAAACCAAAGTGCAGTCCATTACAATCAATAATGATATCCAAAACAAGAATCTCAACAATTAAGTAACATATAGCAATTAAGAACATGTTCATGAAAACCATTTGTGAACGCAACATCTAAAGAAAGTCATAATTGAACTGTTTATTACCTTTATCGGCCGAAGAATAGCATTTGATGACTGTGAAGTAGATCTTTGCTGAGATGGTGAACTTTATTAAATTGTAGAATTTTTCTGCATCAATATTCAGCTGTTCTATTTCTAATCTTTCTCCCATATCTAGGTCCTAGTTTTAGAACTCCTAATGCATCTTGTAACAACTCCTGCATATCATCTATGGGATTGAGTGGTGGAACTTCATTTGATGAGCCATGTGAAGATGTATGATGCAAATTCGAAGATAGCTCTCCATGAGCTAACCATTGAGTAGATCCCTTAATAAACCCTTTCCATATCAAGTGTGATTTGGCCTGCTCTCTCGTGACAAATACCCTATTCCCACACCTAATGCATGGGCATAAAATCATCTCCTCTATACTTCTATTCGTAAATGCAAAATCAAGAAAATCTTCTAAACCAGCTTTATACTCATCACTTGATCGTGACATACTCATCCATCTTTTATCCATGTTCACATAGATTCTAATTATATATAAAAAAAAAAGCTTCATTAGCATCTACAAGATAATTCTACCTAAACTATTACTGATTTTTGCATGAAACATTTACTTAGATAAGAAAACTAATTTCAACGAGATTAATAGAAGACACAAATCACTCATGAAATATTACAACAGTAAAGCTACCAACAGGAAGCTTTTTAAAAGAATTTTACCAACCCAAAAAATGCTGTTTTTAAAGCAATTTACTATCTAAGCCTATCAAACTTCAAAACAAATCAATTTGATTAAGTGAGACAGCAAGAATCAAGAAAATATTGCAGCCTATAAAGCCTATCACATTTCCACTTCTAGTATTGCAGCCTATAAAGCCTATCGCATTTCCACTTCTTGTCTTTTAAAATTTCAATATTCTTACAATCTCTGCTATTCTCTGCTTTAGACACCAACAAAGTCATGCCCTTACTACCAGAAGATAGAACAATAGAAAATAAATACTACTGCTGCTATTACTAATGCTACATTTTGACTACCCAGTCACAAAGACAGGAATGGAATATCCAGGTGTTTTAGACTTTTGAGTAATAAGAACTAATCCAAAAGTATCAAAATAGAATGATATCAAAAGGAAAGACAACAGAAGTTCAATTCCAGATTATAAGACACAAACTATCGAACTGATGGTAGGCACAAAAGAATAACAGTCTAGGGAATTCAAAATTAGTCCAATAATGTAGCCAATATCAAATTGAGATAGAGAATTTGGACAAAATATTAGAAACCCAACTAATCAGAAATAGAAGTTCTATCCAATTGAAAATAACCGCCACGAACTTTAATGTATTGGTAACCTAAGAGTAGCAAAAACTTAATGTATAATTTTGGTTACCAACAACTCCAATTTCCTCCAAGTGGAAAGGGAATCAACGATCAGTACTCGCCAGATGGAATCGAAGATGATGGCTGCTACAAACTTGAAACTGCATTGATGGAATAAGCTTGACTTAGTCACCACTTGATATATGCTATGTATGTAAGATGCACTTTGCATTAGAATCCTACGGTCAGAGCATTCTATATCAAGTTCAATACCAATAATGCAAATATTAACGAGTCAAAACCCAGGTTGACACCTCAACAAGTAGCTACTTGCACATTTTCAAGAGGGTAGAAATCAAGTGCTATTGTGGCATTAATAAAAGACTACAGGTTCTAATTAAGTTTTACACTGACAACAAGACCATAGTACCATAAAATTTTAAGATTTGGGGTGTCTAGATAAATTTAAGTAATAACCAATCAAGAAGCTCATAATCTAACAAAATTACATAATGGTCCCGTTTGGAAGGTGAGTTTTTTGAGTTTTGAATAAAACTTTACTGTAGATCACTGTAGAAATTGTAGAAAAACTTTTTGTGATATGGAAAAACTTTTTTTTCCTTTTCATTTTCTTTCTTTCATTTTCTTTTTTTTCCTTTCTTTCTTCTTTTCTTTTCCTTCTTCTCCCTTCCCCTTCCCCCTCCATTTCCCTCTCCCGAAGCCAATGAAGCAGCAACTTGCAGTGCATTTTTTTTTCTTTTTTTCTACTTTGACATTTGATTGTTCTATGAAAGTCCTCCAAGCCTCTGGAAGTGGTTCGCCATTTCTCAAGTGCTGGCAAATCTCATAAATTAATGACCGGCTATGATCAATTGAAGCACTTTGGTTGGCTCTGTCATGGAGAACAGAAAACTGTGAAGGAACTTTTCTGCAACCCAGCTTGAAGAAAGTAGAAGGCGTAATTTCCTCAGCTTGAAGAAAGCAGAAGGCGTAATTTCCTCAGCTTGAAGAAAAAATAAGGCGTGATTCCTGCACTTGAAGGGTCCTGCCCGCCACCCCTCCCTCTCTCTCTCCCCCTCTTCTCTCTCCCCCGCCACCCCTCTCCTCCGCTCTCTCCTTCCCCGTCCCCCTTCCCCTTCCCTCACCGCCGCTTCAAAACCTACCGGCAATTAGTGTAGCAACAAACTATTTCCTTTTCAATTTTCTCTCTCCCTCTCTTCCCCTTTCCTCTACCGCATCAACTCTCCCAATGTCCGACGGCGACGACTCCCTCCTCCACAAGGCATTAGCCGACAAGCTAGCTACCACTAAGCCCAAGCCAACACCGTTCGCCAATGGAAGGCCTCCGAAGCTTCCAAGTCTGATATCAACACCGCCGTCCAATCCCTCGATGCCTTAAAACTGGACAAGGCTTCCCTCGAGACCCAGCTCCTCCAAAATCAGGCAAAGGGGGAGGATGGTAGGGGAGGATGGCAGGGGAGGAGGAGGGGGAGAGGGAAAAAGGAAAAAAGGAAAAAAAAAAAAAAGAAGAAGATTGGCACCGGAAAAGGTGATCGGCGCCGGAATCGGCGGCCGAGGTAGTGGCCGGCGACAGAGGTGATAGTGGGTTGGGGTGGGGGAGGAAGAAGAAGAAAAGGGGAAGGGAATTTTTTTTTGTGTTTAGGGTATTTTGAAGTGTGTAAGTAAAAAATTTTGAGAAGTTTTTTTAAGTTACTGTAGCGAAAGTTGATAAAAAACTAGTATAATACAAACTTGGGTAAAAACTTAACTTCCAAACAGGCCAAATATCATTTTATTACCATTTCAAATGTGTTCACGAACTAAGTAGGAACCTTCCACTGAAAATGCACAAGGATTCTATACTTAAATAGACTTTTCATAGACCCATTTCTTATGTTGTATAAACAAATTGAACTAATAATAACTCTTTAATCTTAAACAAAGATATCAATATTGGTAATTGTTAAAAACCAAATCAACTACTAAGCTTCTTGGTAAACCCACTAGACACACTTAAAGACATCATTAGCAAGAAACCTGGTTCCTTTGCAAATGTATAAGGATTGCATACATGAACAGATTTTTCATTGACCCATTTCTTTATATTGTGTAAACGAATAGAACTAACAATAATTCTTCAATCTAAAACAAAGATATCAATATTGGTATCGACAATTGCTAAAAACCAAATAACTACTATGTTTCTAGGCAAATCCACTAGCCACACTTATAGTCTTTATTAGCATTTAGCAAATTACCAAATGAGAAAGCGTTGTAGAATCAGCACATATTTAACATACATTTCAACCAAAAAATTCTCAAGAAGCTTGCAAATGGAATACCTAGCAAATAACCTTAGCCCCCTTTTTTCCTCATCTCAGAATCAAATTTAATTTACTAATAATCAGTTTTTATTTGAGAGGAACACAATAGAAATTTTTTTTTAAAAAAAGCAAATAAAATCAGAAACATGAGGATGCCAATTCATCGTAACATGCACTTACATATTAGGGATGGGTGGGAAAGCATTAATAGTGAGACCGTCGGAAAGTGAGGGTGGAGCGATACACAAAGAGGACCAGAAAATTCTCACAAATATTTGGCCCTTTGTAATGAAGAGAGAGAATTGAGATGATGAAGCCAGGTTCAGAGTAAAGGACGGCAAAATTTTGCAATTGAAAGGGAAAATTTTAGCCCATTCTAATCGCTAGAAAAAGGGGGAAGCTAGGTTAGATTAACAGAGAAGAGTGGGAGAGGAATAAAACCAATTAAAATTTTTGTTATAGGGGGCAAAAAGAGTAGCACCCAAATTTACTACGAGTTGGGTGATGATTTTTAGTACGTCACTTGGCCGAGTAAGGCACCGCCTGGGCACCCCCTCCGTCACCCACCTCGCTCCTGCCCCGTTTCCCACGCAGTCCCCGGAGAAGAAATAAAGCAATAAAAAAAAAAGCTATCAATTTTGTCTAAAATGTATAGGTTACCTGGTAGTAATCTTCCTTCAGATGTTGTTGTAAGTAGGAGAACAAGTCCTAAGACTTGTTGGCGATTTCCAATGAACACCATGGCTCCACCGTTGCACTTTGGGCCTGACAGATCTCAAATCTAATCGGTTGGCTAAAAACCCAGATACCAATTCCCGTTCAAACTCCATGCTAAAAACTCCATGCCGTTGTTGATTATGCTACCTTCTTAAAAGTTTACATGTTTGTCTTCAAATTGGGGAGAATTAACAATCGGGTGGAAGAAAGAGAAAGAAACAAGGGATTCAGTTATGAGAGGGGTGAAGGATTTTGGTTTTTTATAGAGAGAGTTAATGTGATTGAAGGTTTTAGGAGAGAGTACTAGGATGAACAAAGAGTAAAGTTCATTGGATTCATTGGACTAGTTAGAATTTTTCCCAAAAAAAAATGGCGCTGAAGTGTAGCGCCATTCTCTTTCCCGCTTTTGTTTTTTACTTTTCACTTCTATTTGGACAAGTTAGAGTGATACGACGTCGTACTCGTCATTTTCTTTGTCACTTTAATGATGTTCCCTACTGCATGTTACATTAACTTTCTGTTGTGACACTTTTAGGAAAATGTCATATTAAGTGTGTGACTAAAGGTCATTTTTGTAGTAGTGAAAAGCAAGGTGGAAGTTGAGCATGAATCAGACCTTAGCTGGTTAGCTGAATGTGACGACCCTACCTTCCCCATAGGGCGTACCCAAGGGTTTGGTGGACCGCTTGTCCAGCTCTTGCTAGGACTCACTCACTCACTCAATCAACTCTCAAGATTAATCATTTAAGCCTCCAAAATAACATTTAAGTTCTACAATTCAACCAAAATGTAAACTTATTTACAACCCAAAAGCCAAATGTATGATACAACATCAAATGTCAGTATACATCCTATTAACCAAAAGTATAAGTACAAGAGATTTTACACTCTAGTTCACACATAATTGCTTCAGACCTCCATTCCTGTAAGGAACACAAAAACAACTAAAGGAATGAGTTAAAAACTTAGTAAGGTTCCTAAACAAACAATCAGGTAGAGAAACCATAGAAATATGGCATTTATCAGTTTGAACACTTTGCACAATAATATCCAGCCATTCAATAAATAAACATTCAATCATTGGAAGGATATGTGCTCACTTGGAGCCATTCTTTCAAATAATTCATTCATTCATTCGCCAACCATTTTCCTTATCCCTCTACCATTAGAAAACGTTTGCAAGTGAAAATTCATTCAGTGTTCTTGTCACTCATTCATTGATATCATTGCATTGAATCTACTGGCCAGTTCTCCACCAGATTTCGCGGTAATACTCGAGTATACCAAACATTGTCCCAGGGTCACCAGCCACCCGACTGAGTCCACTTCTGTCTCGAGTCGACTGGCAACGAAGGGCAAGGGTCCAGTTCAGCCAAAAGGTTTACATTCATGCACAAGTAGCATTTAATCATTGAAAATTCACTTTTGCTTGGGTCGAATGCGATAAAGTACACACTCGCCTATCAAAAATCCATTAGTAATCATTGGAAAGCATTTAACATTCTAGCAACATTCACAACATTTCACATAGTCATTTAAAGCATACTCATGCAAGGAACACTCATCAGTTTAAGCAAAATAACGTCAAAGTTTCCTTCCGGATTATGCCCTTGATCATCGACAAACCCTAAGAATAACCAAGAGAAAAATATTATGATTCAACCATCCAAAATTTAGGTGAACCAAAGAAAATCCAAGTGACTACTAGTGTAAAGATGCAAATATGATTTTGGAGTGAAAGAAACAAGGTAATGCACCTCTTTAGGTTAGAATATTCACTCCAACTCAACATACAATTGTTGTTTAAGGTTTTAGCAAGTGAAGTCAACAAGAGTGTATCCAAAAGACTACCACACTAAAGACTTGGAGGCTAAAAGATAGCAAGGTGCAAAGCTGCCATCCAAACCAGAATTTTTCGCAGCCACGAAACAAGTACAATCATGAGGTTTTCACCTCCCAATCTCCGTAGTTTTCACTCAAATCCCCGCACAAAAGTCTTAACCAAGGTTTGGAACAAATTTTGGCCAAAATCAATTATGAAAAGATTAGAAAACAACAAGGTAATAGACTTCGATATCACTTGGCCAACAAGTGAAATTTCAGCCAGCAAATTGAAGGAAAATTCTTCCATTTCAACCAAAATTCAACACATAAGTAAAGCTTATAGGTTTACCAAGCATCTTAAGCAAAGTTATCACAAAACCAACCCAAACTTGAAGGAAACAAGCGGCCCCAAAATTTGGACAACACCTCCCCTTAGTTTCTTTACTTTTCCATCCAAACTTAACACCACATCTTATCTCAATTCTACCTCAATCGCAGCCACAAATCATAAGCTATCAAATACACTTAATTAAAGCCACAACACCCTCCAAATATAGCCAATTTATACTCAAGAACCAACCACAATCAAGCTAAATTTTGGAAACGCTAAGCTGAAATTTTCACATACAAGCTGGAATTTTCTTTAAGCAAGCCAAACTAGCATATAAAAACTAGATATTTCACATAGCAAAGCTATCAACTCATGGCCAAGCTCAAGCATCAAATAAGGGCAGAAATTTCATCATAAAAGCTGGGTTTTTCCATATCACCAATTCAAACCATGAAATTTCTCATAAAACTACCAAAATTACAACCCTAGACCACTAGTTTGCAAATATTTGAAGTAGAGGAAAGTTTCTTGCCATAATACCTTAGAACCCTATTCAAAGAGGCTGCAAAGACCTTTCTCTTCCCAAATCACTCCACCAAAACCTTTAAACTTCCTTAGAGATCAACTTTTATGGTGTAGTTTGCAAGATTAACGGTTGAAACTCAAGATTCAAGCAAGAAATTGAGGTTGAAGATGAAGCTTCTCTCTTGTTTTTCCCTCTCCAAGGTTCGGCCAAGCAAGGAGCAAAATGGAGAAATTTTGGGTCAAATTTGGTTTAGTAAAGGTTAAGAAAGTCTTGAGTCAAAGTTCAACTTCCAACGGTTTCGCGACACTTGGCTCTCCTAGGTTTATTCTCATCTCTTTGTCTTCCAAGGCTAAACTATCTAGCGAACCTCTAATTATCTCTTAGCACCTTATAAAATAATATCCCTTCATGCAAAACTCCACCTAGTTTTCAAAAATTTATCGCACTTACCGCATTAGCAGGTCCCACTTCCATAATGCGGTTCAAACTTAACATGTACTAACTTATACAAGAAAAATGGTTTAAAACCTTAATTCTCTTATAAAAATATCAAGGAAATTAAGGCAATAAGTTAAAGTAAAGAAAATGTAATCGAAGAAATAAAATAAAGTAGAGAAATTTTTCCGGGTCCTTACACTGAAACTATCTAGAGAGGGGGTGTCAAGCACAATATATAAAGTGAAATTACTGTAAC
>NW_020862565.1:0-18378 GCF_003713205.1 Coffea eugenioides | reverse complement strand
AGGAAAGCGGTTCAAAAGTAAATTTGGAAACAGTTTGAGGTCACTCACCTCTATGGCTCAGAAATCATCCATCAAATAACATTGCCTTGCTCAAACCCAAGTCTTAGATCACAAACTCAATGCAATCAAGTCCTTTCAAAGTTCGGACAGCACTTCCCCTGAATTTGCTTACTTTTCCAGCCATCATGGCTTCATTATCCTCAGCCAGTCCCAAAGGTACACACACAACAACAAGTTCATCCAATAGCCATTCAGCAAGCTCCAAGTAGTACTAGTACAAGTCAAGCTAGGGAAAAGTCCGTGGGAAATGAAAGTTAAGCTCAAAACCAGAAAAACAGTTAGTTTGACGTTCATTGCTGTATGGTACCAAAGCACTACGATGGTCGGATTGAAGGTGCAAGGACCCACCGTTTCGAAGCTAAGAGACAGCGGCTACAATATTACAGAAGGCACTCAGTCCAAATCCTAGCACAACTAGGTCACAATATGCAACATACCAAACCAGAACCGTAATTGCAGGTTTACAAAAATCACACTATGCTGTAATTAATCCAACTCAGTCTATACAGGTCCAAATGCATTGATTCCAAAGGCATGCGGTAGCTAAGACATCCAGATACATTTCATCAGAAGACACCAACATCCAAATCCAAAGCAATTCCAGTCAAAACAACCCATTTCAGACGCAGTTCCAACATCCTGATGAACCCAGAACAGCAATAGTAATTTCGGCTTATCTCATTCTACACTACTCCAATTGACCTGAAATTTTACAGCCACCTTTAAAACATCAATACCTACAACTTTTATGTTTTGAGCTAAGGCCAATTCGGCCTCTATCTAGGACCTAAAATTTCGGACAGAATGAAGAACCAAGAACCCTAATTTTCCAGAATTTCTTCCAAAACAGAAATTGATTGCAATTGTCCACTTTTTCCACCTTCTAGCTTCCTCAACTATCATTTCCCAATCATCATACATGACCCCATAATCATATCCATATGAAAACAGAAAATTACCCAATAATTATAAAACTTCACCAATTCAACCAAAATCAAGATTTAATCCATAAATTTGCATCTTATACAACCACCAATCATGAATTACACATCATTAGAGGGAGGAGAGGGGTCCTTCTCAACTCACCTTAGTAACCAAAGAGATGGAGCAACCTTGCACTTAAATCTTCCAAATCACTTCACCAAGAACCTTAATCCTACCAAGAGAAGAGTTTTTATGGAGTAAAACTAAAATTAAACGGTTCAAAGTGAAGATTAAGCAAGCTTGGAGCAAAGAAATTGGAGAGCTTTTCTTCCCTTATTGCTTGAAGGTGGCCGGCCATATGAAGCTTAGAAATGAAGATATTTTGGTCAATTTTTGAAGTTATTATGGTAAATGGTAAAAGGTTGAATAGTAAGTCAAAGTCCAAGACTTAATCTTATGGTGACACTTGTCACCCTCAGGTTTAAAACTTATCTTTTTGTCTCTCCAATTACAAATATCTTAACACCTTGTAAAATAATATCACTTAATACAAAATTCCAACAAGTTGTAAAAAATATAATGCATTTACCGCACTTGCGGGTCCCACGTCCAAAATACGCTTTTAATTTCTCAAAAACTAACCGATACTAGAAAAATCATTTGAAAACTATATTTGCTCATAAACTTTATCTGGGGAATTTTTCTAATCAATAAAATGTAGAAAAGGCGGGCGATTAAATAAAATAAACCCTAGAAAATTAGAAAATTTTCCGGGTTCTCAAACTCTTTTTTTTCGGGGCGTCACAATCTCCCCTCCTTAAAAGAATGTCGTCCTCGACATTCCCTCTTGTACCAATCAAGTCAAGACATCCCGCAAAAATCTCTCAAGAGTCAATTCAAACCCACAGTCCGGCATCCTAAACTTCAAGCCTAGGATACACTACAGAGATCTGAAGCCTAAGCTCTGATACCAACTGTCACGGCCCCAACTTTCCCTAAGGCGAACCAGAGGCGGTCAACGGGCCGCCTGCCCCACACTCTCGCGGCGACTCAGTCGATCACTACAGTCTCAAACAAAATACAAGATAAAATCTCCCAACAATAAATCAAATATTCAATACTTTACATTTATCAAAAGCGAAGCGTCCACCGCTTCCACCCTGCGCCACCTCTGATTCCTTTGGTCGCAATTAGTATACAGAGGAAGTCCAAAACTTGACTATTACACATCCAATCAATATTCTAAACGTTCAATACAATCCCAAACTATGACATGATTACAAAAGGAAATCCAAACTTCAATCATACATTGAGATAATCCATGAATAAACGCTACAAGCCCTTCCTTCGCCTTGAGGCCCTGTGGAGGGGAATAAACATTTTTGGGCGTGAGCTAGAAACTCA
Organism: Coffea eugenioides; assembly: GCF_003713205.1. Taxonomy (NCBI): domain Eukaryota; kingdom Viridiplantae; phylum Streptophyta; class Magnoliopsida; order Gentianales; family Rubiaceae; genus Coffea; species Coffea eugenioides. The sequence continues at coordinate 15,990 of NW_020862565.1, read as the reverse complement.
GCGAGTAACCAGTAAAATCAGTAATCAAATCGGTTTAACCATAGTTCATTTCAATGATGTTCAATTCAAATCAAATGATAAGTCCAGAAACAATTCCAACATTTACAAAACATTAAATATGGAGTATCAATAATTCAAGAAACATGTACAATGGAAAGCGAAAGTAACATTCGTGCAAAGGATACATTCGTTCTCCTGTCATTTCATTGCATTTTTAGTTTCATTCGTGCATTCATTCACCCCGTCCCTGGCTTTTGGCCAGGCTCCACCAACCTACAAGGTAATACTCGAGTATACCGAAACGTTCACCCAAGTTCCTAGTCGCCCGACCGAGTCCGCTTCTGGCTCGAGACGACCGGTAACAAGGGGCAATGGCCAGTTCAGCCCAAAAGGCTTACATTCATGCGCAAGTAGCATGTAATCATTAATCGTTTGAAAATTTCATATTTCTTTAGGTCGAGTGCGATAAAGTACGCACTCGCCTAGAAAACTTGTTTTTAACAATCATTGAAAGCAAAATCAATAATAACAAGACACTAATATGCAAGCACGCATGATATGTAAGAAAACAGTTCCAAAAGTAACTTTGAAAACAGTTCAAAAGATGATAATGCAGGAAAGCGGTTCAAAAGTACAATTGAAACAGTCGAGGTCACTACTCAATGGCTCAGAAATCATCCATCAAATAACATTGCCTGCTCAAACCCAAGTCTTAGATCACAAATTCATGCAATCAATCCTTTCAAAGTTCGGACACACTTCTCTGAATTTGCTTACTTTTCCAGCCACTCATGGCTTCACTTTCCTCAGCCAGTCCAAGGTACACACACAACAACAAGCTTTCAATCCAATCGCCTTCGCAAGCTCAAGTATACTCAGTACCAAGTCAAGCTAGGGAAAAAGTCCGGAAATGAAAGTTAGCTCAAAACCAGGAAAAAACAGTTTTGACGTCATTTTCGTAATCGTACCAAAAGCACTCGATGTCGGATGAAGGTGCAGACCCACCGTTCGAAGCTAAGAGACAGGGTTACAATATTACAGAAGGCCACTCAGTCCAAATCCTATCACAACTAGGTCAAATATGCAAAATACCAAACCAGAACCGTAATTGCAGGTTTACAAATCACACTATGCTGTAATTAGTCCAACTCAGTCTATACAGGTCCAAATGCATTGATTCCAAAGGCATGCGGTAGCTAAGACATCCAGATACATTTCATCAGAAGACACCAACATCCAAATCCAAAGCAATTCCAGTCAAAACAACCCATTTCAGACGCAGTTCCAACATCCTGATGAACCCAGAACAACAATAGTAATTTCGGCTTATCTCATTCTAAACTACTCCAATTGACCTGAAATTTTACAGGCACCTTTAAAACATCAATACCTACAACTTTCATGTTTTGAGCTAAGGCCAATTCGGCCTCTATCTAGGACCTAAAATTTCGGACAGAATGAAGAACCAAGAACCCTAATTTTCCAGAATTTCTTCCAAAACAGAAATTGATTGCAATTGTCCACTTTTTCCACCTTCTAGCTTCCTCAACTATCATTGCCCAATCATCATACATGACCCCATAATCATATCCATATGAAAACAGAAAATTCCCCAATAATTATAAAACTTCACCAATTCAACCAAAATCAAGATTTAATCCATAAATTTGCATCTTATACAACCACCAATCATGAATTACACATCATTAGAGGGAGGAGAGGGGTCCTTCTCAACTCACCTTAGTAACCAAAGAGATGGAGCAACCTTGCACTTAAATCTTCCAAATCACTTCACCAAGAACCTTAATCCTACCAAGAGAAGAGTTTTTATGGAGTAAAACTAAAATTAAACGGTTAAAAGTGAAGATTAAGCAAGCTTGGAGCAAAGAAATTGGAGAGCTTTTCTTCCCTTATTGCTTGAAGGTGGCCGGCCATATGAAGCTTAGAAATGAAGATATTTTGGTCAATTTTTGAAGTTATTATGGTAAATGGTAAAAGGTTGAATAGTAAGTCAAAGTCCAAGACTTAATCTTATGGTGACACTTGTCACCCTTAGGTTTAAAACTTATCTTTTTGTCTCTCCAATTACAAAAATCTTAACACCTTGTAAAATAATATCACTTAATACAAAATTCCAACAAGTTGTAAAAAATATAATGCATTTACCGCACTTGCGGGTCCCACGTCCAAAATACGCTTTTAATTTCTCAAAAACTAACCGATACTAGAAAAATCATTTGAAAACTATATTTGCTCATAAACTTTATCTGTGGAATTTTTCTAATCAATAAACTGTAGAAAAAGGCGGGCGATTTTAAATAAAATAACCCTAGAAAATTAGAAAATCCGGGTTCTCAAACTCTTTTTTTCGGGGCGTCACATCTCCCCTCCTTAAAAGACATGTCCGTCCTCGACATTCCCTCTTGTACCACAAGTCAAGACACTCCGCAACAAAATCTCCAAGAGTCAATTCAAACCACAGGTCGGGCATCTAAACCTTTCAAACTAGGACACCACTACAGAGATCGAAAAGCCTAAGCTCGATACCAATTGTACGAACCCCATTTTCCCCTAACGGGCGAACCAGAGGGCGTCCGGGCCGCCTGCCGCTCTCGCCGGGGACTCAGTCGCAATCACTACAGTCCTCAACAAATACAAGATAAAATCCTCCAATGATAAATTCAAATATTATTTATACACTATCAAAAGCGAAGCGTCCACGCTTCCACTGCGCCACTCTGATCCTTGGTCGCAATTATGATACAGGAGGAAGTCCAAAACTTGACTATTACACATCCAATCAATTCTAAACGTTCAATACAATCCCAATATGAATGATTACACAAAAGGAAATCCAAATTCAATCCATACATGAGATAATCCATGAATAAACGCTACAAGCCCTTCCTTCGCCTTGAGCCCTGTGGAGGGGAATAAAACATTTTTGGGGTGAGCTAGAAGCTCAGCGAGTAACCAGTAAAATCAGTAATCAAATCGGTTTAACCATAGTTCATTTCAATGATGTTCAATTCAAATCAAATGATAAGTCCAGAAACAATTCCAACATTTACAAAACATTAAATATGGAGTATCAATAATTCAAGAAACATGTACAATGGAAAGCGATAGTAACATTCGTGCAAAGGATACATTCGTTCTCCTGTAATTTCATTGCATTTTTAGTTTCATTCGTGCATTCATTCACCCCGTCCCTGGCTTTTGGCCAGGGCTCCACCAACCTCAATGTAATACTCGAGTATACGAAACTTTCACCAAGTTCCTAGTTCGCATCCGACGAGTCCGCTTCTGGCTCGAGACGACCGGTAACAGGGCCAATGGCCAGTTCAGCCCAAAAGCTTACATTCAATTGCGCAAGTAGCATGTTAATCATTAATCGTTTGAAAATTTCATATTTCTTTAGGTCGAGTGCGATAAAGTACACACTCGCCTAGAAAACTCGTTTTTAACAATCATTGAAAGCAAAATCAATAATAACAAGACACTAATATGCAAGCACGCATGATATGTAAGAAAACAGTTCCAAAAGTAACTTTGAAAACAGTTCAAAAGATGATAATGCAGGAAAGCGGTTCAAAAGTAAATTTGGAAACAGTTTGAGGTCACTCACCTCAATGGCTCAGAAATCATCCATCAAATAACATTGCCTTGCTCAAACCCAAGTCTTAGATCACAAATTCAATGCAATCAAGTCCTTTCAAAGTTCGGACAGCACTTCCCCTGAATTTGCTTACTTTTCCAGCCATCATGGCTTCATTATCCTCAGCCAGTCCCAAAGGTACACACACAACAACAAGTTCATCCAATAGCCATTCCGCAAGCTCCAAGTAGTACTAGTACAAGTCAAGCTAGGGAAAAGTCCGGAAATGAAAGTTAAGCTCAAAACCAGAAAAACAGTTTTGACGTCATTTTGCGGTAATGGTACCAAAAGCACTACGATGGTCGGATGAAGGTGCAAGACCCACCGTTTCGAAGCTAAGAGACAGGGCTACAATATTACAGAAGGCCACTCAGTCCAAATCCTAGCACAACTAGGTCAAATATGCAAAATACCAAACCAGAACCGTAATTGCAGGTTTACAAATCACACTATGCTGTAATTAGTCCAACTCAGTCTATACAGGTCCAAATGCATTGATTCCAAAGGCATGCGGTAGCTAAGACATCCAGATACATTTCATCAGAAGACACCAACATCCAAATCCAAAGCAATTCCAGTCAAAACAACCCATTTCAGACGCAGTTCCAACATCCTGATGAACCCAGAACAGCAATAGTAATTTCGGCTTATCTCATTCTAAACTACTCCAATTGACCTGAAATTTTACAGGCACCTTTAAAACATCAATACCTACAACTTTCATGTTTTGAGCTAAGGCCAATTCGGCCTCTATCTAGGACCTAAAATTTCGGACAAAATGAAGAACCAAGAACCCTAATTTTCAAGAATTTCTTCCAAAACAGAAATTGATTGCAATTGTCCACTTTTTCCACCTTCTAGCTTCCTCAACTATCATTTCCCAATCATCATACATGACCCCATAATCATATCCATATGAAAACAGAAAATTCCCCAATAATTATAAAACTTCACCAATTCAACCAAAATCAAGATTTAATCCATAAATTTGCATCTTATACAACCACCAATCATGAATTACACATCATTAGAGGGAGGAGAGGGGTCCTTCTCAACTCACCTTAGTAACCAAAGAGATGGAGCAACCTTGCACTTAAATCTTCCAAATCACTTCACCAAGAACCTTAATCCTACCAAGAGAAGAGTTTTTATGGAGTAAAACTAAAATTAAACGGTTAAAAGTGAAGATTAAGCAAGCTTGGAGCAAAGAAATTGGAGAGCTTCTCTTCCCTTATTGCTTGAAGGTGGCCGGCCATATGAAGCTTAGAAATGAAGATATTTTGGTCAATTTTTGAAGTTATTATGGTAAATGGTAAAAGGTTGAATAGTAAGTCAAAGTCCAAGACTTAATCTTATGGTGACACTTGTCACCCTCAGGTTTAAAACTTATCTTTTTGTCTCTCCAATTACAAATATCTTAACACCTTGTAAAATAATATCACTTAATACAAAATTCCAACAAGTTGTAAAAAATATAATGCATTTACCGCACTTGCGGGTCCCACGTCCAAAATACGCTTTTAATTTCTCAAAAACTAACCGATACTAGAAAAATCATTTGAAAACTATATTTGCTCATAAACTTTATCTGGGGAATTTTTCTAATCAATAAAATGTAGAAAAGGCGGGCGATTAAATAAAATAAACCCTAGAAAATTAGAAAATTTTCCGGGTTCTCAAACTCTTTTTTTTCGGGGCGTCACAATCTCCCCTCCTTAAAAGAATGTCGTCCTCGACATTCCCTCTTGTACCAATCAAGTCAAGACATCCCGCAAAAATCTCTCAAGAGTCAATTCAAACCCACAGTCCGGCATCCTAAACTTCAAACCTAGGACACACTACAGAGATCTGAAGCCTAAGCTCTGATACCAATTGTCACGACCCCATTTTCCCCTAAGGCGAACCAGAGGGGTCAACGGGCCGCCTGCCCAGCTCTCGCCGGGACTCAGTCGATCACTACAGTCCTCAAACAAATACAAGATAAAATCTCCAATATAAATCAAATATTCAATATTTACATATCAAAAGCGAAGCGTCCACGCTTCCACTGCGCCACTCTGATCCTTGGTCGCAATTATGATACAGGAGGAAGTCCAAAACTTGACTATTACACATCCAATCAATTCTAAACGTTCAATACAATCCCAATATGAATGATTACACAAAAGGAAATCCAAATTCAATCCATACATGAGATAATCCATGAATAAACGCTACAAGCCCTTCCTTCGCCTTGAGCCCTGTGGAGGGGAATAAAACATTTTTGGGGTGAGCTAGAAGCTCAGCGAGTAACCAGTAAAATCAGTAATCAAATCGGTTTAACCATAGTTCATTTCAATGATGTTCAATTCAAATCAAATGATAAGTCCAGAAACAATTCCAACATTTACAAAACATTAAATATGGAGTATCAATAATTCAAGAAACATGTACAATGGAAAGCGATAGTAACATTCGTGCAAAGGATACATTCGTTCTCCTGTAATTTCATTGCATTTTTAGTTTCATTCGTGCATTCATTCACCCCGTCCCTGGCTTTTGGCCAGGCTCCACCAACCTACAAGGTAATACTCGAGTATACCGAAACGTTCACCCAAGTTCCTAGTCGCCCGACCGAGTCCGCTTCTGGCTCGAGACGACCGGTAACAAGGGGCAATGGCCAGTTCAGCCCAAAAGGCTTACATTCATGCGCAAGTAGCATGTAATCATTAATCATTTGAAAATTTCATATTTCTTTAGGTCGAGTGCGATAAAGTACGCACTCGCCTAGAAAACTCGTTTTTAACAATCATTGAAAGCAAAATAAATAATAACAAGACACTAATATGCAAGCACGCATGATATGTAAGAAAACAGTTCCAAAAGTAACTTTGAAAACAGTTCAAAAGATGATAATGCAGGAAAGCGGTTCAAAAGTAAATTTGGAAACAGTTTGAGGTCACTCACCTCAATGGCTCAGAAATCATCCATCAAATAACATTGCCTTGCTCAAACCCAAGTCTTAGATCACAAATTCAATGCAATCAAGTCCTTTCAAAGTTCGGACAGCACTTCCCCTGAATTTGCTTACTTTTCCAGCCATCATGGCTTCATTATCCTCAGCCAGTCCCAAAGGTACACACACAACAACAAGTTCATCCAATAGCCATTCCGCAAGCTCCAAGTAGTACTAGTACAAGTCAAGCTAGGGAAAAGTCCGGAAATGAAAGTTAAGCTCAAAACCAGAAAAACAGTTTTGACGTCATTTTGCGGTAATGGTACCAAAAGCACTACGATGGTCGGATGAAGGTGCAAGACCCACCGTTTCGAAGCTAAGAGACAGGGCTACAATATTACAGAAGGCCACTCAGTCCAAATCCTAGCACAACTAGGTCAAATATGCAAAATACCAAACCAGAACCGTAATTGCAGGTTTACAAATCACACTATGCTGTAATTAGTCCAACTCAGTCTATACAGGTCCAAATGCATTGATTCCAAAGGCATGCGGTAGCTAAGACATCCAGATACATTTCATCAGAAGACACCAACATCCAAATCCAAAGCAATTCCAGTCAAAACAACCCATTTCAGACGCAGTTCCAACATCCTGATGAACCCAGAACAGCAATAGTAATTTCGGCTTATCTCATTCTAAACTACTCCAATTGACCTGAAATTTTACAGGCACCTTTAAAACATCAATACCTACAACTTTCATGTTTTGAGCTAAGGCCAATTCGGCCTCTATCTAGGACCTAAAATTTCGGACAGAATGAAGAACCAAGAACCCTAATTTTCCAGAATTTCTTCCAAAACAGAAATTGATTGCAATTGTCCACTTTTTCCACCTTCTAGCTTCCTCAACTATCATTTCCCAATCATCATACATGACCCCATAATCATATCCATATGAAAACAGAAAATTCCCCAATAATTATAAAACTTCACCAATTCAACCAAAATCAAGATTTAATCCATAAATTTGCATCTTATACAACCACCAATCATGAATTACACATCATTAGAGGGAGGAGAGGGGTCCTTCTCAACTCACCTTAGTAACCAAAGAGATGGAGCAACCTTGCACTTAAATCTTCCAAATCACTTCACCAAGAACCTTAATCCTACCAAGAGAAGAGTTTTTATGGAGTAAAACTAAAATTAAACGGTTAAAAGTGAAGATTAAGCAAGCTTGGAGCAAAGAAATTGGAGAGCTTCTCTTCCCTTATTGCTTGAAGGTGGCCGGCCATATGAAGCTTAGAAATGAAGATATTTTGGTCAATTTTTGAAGTTATTATGGTAAATGGTAAAAGGTTGAATAGTAAGTCAAAGTCCAAGACTTAATCTTATGGTGACACTTGTCACCCTCAGGTTTAAAACTTATCTTTTTGTCTCTCCAATTACAAATATCTTAACACCTTGTAAAATAATATCACTTAATACAAAATTCCAACAAGTTGTAAAAAATATAATGCATTTACCGCACTTGCGGGTCCCACGTCCAAAATACGCTTTTAATTTCTCAAAAACTAACCGATACTAGAAAAATCATTTGAAAACTATATTTGCTCATAAACTTTATCTGGGGAATTTTTCTAATCAATAAAATGTAGAAAAGGCGGGCGATTAAATAAAATAAACCCTAGAAAATTAGAAAATTTTCCGGGTTCTCAAACTCTTTTTTTTCGGGGCGTCACAATCTCCCCTCCTTAAAAGAATGTCGTCCTCGACATTCCCTCTTGTACCAATCAAGTCAAGACATCCCGCAAAAATCTCTCAAGAGTCAATTCAAACCCACAGTCCGGCATCCTAAACTTCAAGCCTAGGACACACTACAGAGATCTGAAGCCTAAGCTCTGATACCAATTGTCACGACCCCATTTTCCCCTAAGGCGAACCAGAGGGGTCAACGGGCCGCCTGCCCAGCTCTCGCCGGGACTCAGTCGATCACTACAGTCCTCAAACAAATACAAGATAAAATCTCCAATATAAATCAAATATTCAATATTTACATATCAAAAGCGAAGCGTCCACGCTTCCACTGCGCCACTCTGATCCTTGGTCGCAATTATGATACAGGAGGAAGTCCAAAACTTGACTATTACACATCCAATCAATTCTAAACGTTCAATACAATCCCAATATGAATGATTACACAAAAGGAAATCCAAATTCAATCCATACATGAGATAATCCATGAATAAACGCTACAAGCCCTTCCTTCGCCTTGAGCCCTGTGGAGGGGAATAAAACATTTTTGGGGTGAGCTAGAAGCTCAGCGAGTAACCAGTAAAATCAGTAATCAAATCGGTTTAACCATAGTTCATTTCAATGATGTTCAATTCAAATCAAATGATAAGTCCAGAAACAATTCCAACATTTACAAAACATTAAATATGGAGTATCAATAATTCAAGAAACATGTACAATGGAAAGCGATAGTAACATTCGTGCAAAGGATACATTCGTTCTCCTGTCATTTCATTGCATTTTTAGTTTCATTCGTGCATTCATTCACCCCGTCCCTGGCTTTTGGCCAGGCTCCACCAACCTACAAGGTAATACTCGAGTATACCGAAACGTTCACCCAAGTTCCTAGTCGCCCGACCGAGTCCGCTTCTGGCTCGAGACGACCGGTAACAAGGGGCAATGGCCAGTTCAGCCCAAAAGGCTTACATTCATGCGCAAGTAGCATGTAATCATTAATCATTTGAAAATTTCATATTTCTTTAGGTCGAGTGCGATAAAGTACACACTCGCCTAGAAAACTCGTTTTTAACAATCATTGAAAGCAAAATCAATAATAACAAGACACTAATATGCAAGCACGCATGATATGTAAGAAAACAGTTCCAAAAGTAACTTTGAAAACAGTTCAAAAGATGATAATGCAGGAAAGCGGTTCAAAAGTAAATTTGGAAACAGTTTGAGGTCACTCACCTCAATGGCTCAGAAATCATCCATCAAATAACATTGCCTTGCTCAAACCCAAGTCTTAGATCACAAATTCAATGCAATCAAGTCCTTTCAAAGTTCGGACAGCACTTCCCCTGAATTTGCTTACTTTTCCAGCCATCATGGCTTCATTATCCTCAGCCAGTCCCAAAGGTACACACACAACAACAAGTTCATCCAATAGCCATTCCGCAAGCTCCAAGTAGTACTAGTACAAGTCAAGCTAGGGAAAAGTCCGGAAATGAAAGTTAAGCTCAAAACCAGAAAAACAGTTTTGACGTCATTTTGCGGTAATGGTACCAAAAGCACTACGATGGTCGGATGAAGGTGCAAGACCCACCGTTTCGAAGCTAAGAGACAGGGCTACAATATTACAGAAGGCCACTCAGTCCAAATCCTAGCACAACTAGGTCAAATATGCAAAATACCAAACCAGAACCGTAATTGCAGGTTTACAAATCACACTATGCTGTAATTAGTCCAACTCAGTCTATACAGGTCCAAATGCATTGATTCCAAAGGCATGCGGTAGCTAAGACATCCAGATACATTTCATCAGAAGACACCAACATCCAAATCCAAAGCAATTCCAGTCAAAACAACCCATTTCAGACGCAGTTCCAACATCCTGATGAACCCAGAACAGCAATAGTAATTTCGGCTTATCTCATTCTAAACTACTCCAATTGACCTGAAATTTTACAGGCACCTTTAAAACATCAATACCTACAACTTTCATGTTTTGAGCTAAGGCCAATTCGGCCTCTATCTAGGACCTAAAATTTCGGACAGAATGAAGAACCAAGAACCCTAATTTTCCAGAATTTCTTCCAAAACAGAAATTGATTGCAATTGTCCACTTTTTCCACCTTCTAGCTTCCTCAACTATCATTTCCCAATCATCATACATGACCCCATAATCATATCCATATGAAAACAGAAAATTCCCCAATAATTATAAAACTTCACCAATTCAACCAAAATCAAGATTTAATCCATAAATTTGCATCTTATACAACCACCAATCATGAATTACACATCATTAGAGGGAGGAGAGGGGTCCTTCTCAACTCACCTTAGTAACCAAAGAGATGGAGCAACCTTGCACTTAAATCTTCCAAATCACTTCACCAAGAACCTTAATCCTACCAAGAGAAGAGTTTTTATGGAGTAAAACTAAAATTAAACGGTTAAAAGTGAAGATTAAGCAAGCTTGGAGCAAAGAAATTGGAGAGCTTCTCTTCCCTTATTGCTTGAAGGTGGCCGGCCATATGAAGCTTAGAAATGAAGATATTTTGGTCAATTTTTGAAGTTATTATGGTAAATGGTAAAAGGTTGAATAGTAAGTCAAAGTCCAAGACTTAATCTTATGGTGACACTTGTCACCCTCAGGTTTAAAACTTATCTTTTTGTCTCTCCAATTACAAATATCTTAACACCTTGTAAAATAATATCACTTAATACAAAATTCCAACAAGTTGTAAAAAATATAATGCATTTACCGCACTTGCGGGTCCCACGTCCAAAATACGCTTTTAATTTCTCAAAAACTAACCGATACTAGAAAAATCATTTGAAAACTATATTTGCTCATAAACTTTATCTGGGGAATTTTTCTAATCAAGAAAATGTAGAAAAGGCGGGCGATTAAATAAAATAAACCCTAGAAAATTAGAAAATTTTCCGGGTTCTCAAACTCTTTTTTTTCGGGGCGTCACAATCTCCCCTCCTTAAAAGAATGTCGTCCTCGACATTCCCTCTTATACCAATCAAGTCAAGACATCCCGCAAAAATCTCTCAAGAGTCAATTCAAACCCACAGTCCGGCATCCTAAACTTCAAGCCTAGGACACACTACAGAGATCTGAAGCCTAAGCTCTGATACCAATTGTCACGACCCCATTTTCCCCTAAGGCGAACCAGAGGGGTCAACGGGCCGCCTGCCCAGCTCTCGCCGGGACTCAGTCGATCACTACAGTCCTCAAACAAATACAAGATAAAATCTCCAATATAAATCAAATATTCAATATTTACATATCAAAAGCGAAGCGTCCACGCTTCCACTGCGCCACTCTGATCCTTGGTCGCAATTATGATACAGGAGGAAGTCCAAAACTTGACTATTACACATCCAATCAATTCTAAACGTTCAATACAATCCCAATATGAATGATTACACAAAAGGAAATCCAAATTCAATCCATACATGAGATAATCCATGAATAAACGCTACAAGCCCTTCCTTCGCCTTGAGCCCTGTGGAGGGGAATAAAACATTTTTGGGTGAGCTAGAAGCTCAGCGAGTAACCAGTAAAATCAGTAATCAAATCGGTTTAACCATAGTTCATTTCAATGATGTTCAATTCAAATCAAATGATAAGTCCAGAAACAATTCCAACATTTACAAAACATTAAATATGGAGTATCAATAATTCAAGAAACATGTACAATGGAAAGCGATAGTAACATTCGTGCAAAGGATACATTCGTTTCTCCTGTTTCATTTCATTGCATTTTTAGTTTCATTCGCTGCATTCATTCACCCCTCCCTGGCTTTTGGCCAGGTCCACCAACCTACAAGGTAATACTCGAGTATACCGAAACTTTCACCCAAGTTCCTAAGTCCCCGACCGAGTCCGCTTCTGGCTCGAGACGACCGGTAAACAAGGGCAATGGCCAGTTCAGCCCAAAAGGCTTACATTCATGCCGCAAGTAGCATGTTAATCTTATCATTTGAAAATTTCATATTTCTTTAGGTCGAGTGCGATAAAGTACACACTCGGCCTAGAAAACTCGTTTGTTAAACAATCATTGAAAGCAAAAATCAATAATAACAAGACACTAAGTATGAAAGCACGCGATAGATATGTAAGAAAACAGTTTCCCAAAGTAACATTGAAAACAGTTTTCGGAAAGATTGATATGGCAGAGATAGCGGTTTTCAAAAGTAAATTTTGGAAACAGGTTTGAGGTCACTCACCTCAATGGCTTCAGGAAATCATCCATCAAATAACATGCCTTGACATCAAACCAAGTCTTAGATCACAAACTTTCAATGCAATCAAGTCCTTTCAAAGTTCGGACAGCACTTCCCCTAATTTGCTACTTTTCCAGCCCATCATGGCTTCATTATTCCTCAGCCATCCCAAAGGTACACACACAACAACAAGTTCATCAATAGGCCATTCCGCAAAGCTACAAGTAGTACTAGTTACAAGTCAAGTTAGGGAAAAGGCCGGAAATGGAAAGTTAAGCTCAAAACCAGAAAAATAGTTTTGACGTCATTTTGCGGTAATGGTACCAAAAGCACTACGATGGTCGGATGAAGGTGCAAGACCCACCGTTTCGAAGCTAAGAGACAGGGCTACAATATTACAGAAGGCCACTCAGTCCAAATCCTAGCACAACTAGGTCAAATATGCAAAATACCAAACCAGAACCGTAATTACAGGTTTACAAATCACACTATGCTGTAATTAGTCCAACTCAGTCTATGCATGTCCAAATGCATTGATTCCAAAGGCATGCGGTAGCTAAGACATCCAGATACATTTCATCAGAAGACACCAACATCCAAATCCAAAGCAATTCCAGTCAAAACAACCCATTTCAGACGCAGTTCCAACATCCTGATGAACCCAGAACAGCAATAGTAATTTCGGCTTATCTCATTCTAAACTACTCCAATTGACCTGAAATTTTACAGGCACCTTTAAAACATCAATACCTACAACTTTCATGTTTTGAGATAAGGCCAATTCGGCCTCTATCTAGGACCTAAAATTTCGGATAGAATGAAGAACCAAGAACCCTAATTTTCCAGAATTTCTTCCAAAACAGAAATTGATTGCAATTGTCCACTTTTTCCACCTTCTAGCTTCCTCAACTATCATTTCCCAATCATCATACATGACCCCATAATCATATCCATATGAAAACAGAAAATTCCCCAATAATTATAAAACTTCACCAATTCAACCAAAATCAAGATTTAATCCATAAATTTGCATCTTATACAACCACCAATCATGAATTACACATCATTAGAAGGAGGAGAGGGGTCCTTCTCAACTCACCTTAGTAACCAAAGAGATGGAGCAACCTTGCACTTAAATCTTCCAAATCACTTCACCAAGAACCTTAATCCTACCAAGAGAAGAGTTTTTATGGAGTAAAACTAAAATTAAACGGTTAAAAGTGAAGATTAAGCAAGCTTGGAGCAAAGAAATTGGAGAGCTTCTCTTCCCTTATTGCTTGAAGGTGGCCGGCCATATGAAGCTTAGAAATGAAGATATTTTGGTCAATTTTTTAAGTTATTATGGTAAATGGTAAAAGGTTGAATAGTAAGTCAAAGTCCAAGACTTAATCTTATGGTAACACTTGTCACCCTCAGGTTTAAAACTTATCTTTTTGTCTCTCCAATTACAAATATCTTAACACCTTGTAAAATAATATCACTTAATACAAAATTCCAACAAGTTGTAAAAAATATAATGCATTTACCGCACTTGCGGGTCCCACGTCCAAAATACGCTTTTAATTTCTCAAAAACTAACCGATACTAGAAAAATCATTTTAAAACTATCTTTGCTCCATAAACTTTATCTGGGGAATTTTCTAATCAATAAAATGTAGAAGAAAAGGCGGCGATAAATAAAAATTAAAACCCTAGACAAATTAGAAAATTTTTCCGGGTTCTTCAAACTCTTTTTTTTCGGGCGTTCACAATCTCCCCCCTCCTTAAAAGAATGTCGTCCTCGACATTTTCCATCTTGTACCATTCAAGTCAAGACATCCCGCCAAAAATCTCTCAAGAGTCAATGAAACCACAGTCCGGCATCCTAAACTTCAAGCCTAGGGACCACATACAGAGATCTGAAGCTAAGCTCCTTGATCACCAATTTGTCACGACCCCATTCCCCTAAGGCGAACCAGAGGGGTCAACGGGCCGCCTGCCCAAGCTCTCGCCAGGGACTCAGTCGAATCCACTACAGTCTCAAACAAATACAAAGATAAAATCTCCAATATAAATCAAATATTCAATATGATTTACATATCAAAAGCGAAGCGGTCCACGCCTTCCACTGCGCCACTCTGATCCTTGTCGCATTATGATACAGGAGGAAGGTTCCAAAACTTGACTATTACACATCCAATTCATTCTAAACGTTCAATTACAATCCCAATATTGGAATGATTTACACAAAGGAAATCCAAATTCAATCCATACATTGAGATAATCCATGAAATAACGCTACAAGCCTTCCTTCGCCTTTTGAGCCCTGTGGAGGGGAATAAAAACATTTTTGGGGTGAGCTAGAAGCTCAGCGACTAACCAGTAAAACAGTTTAATCAAATCGGTTTAACGCATTAGTTCATGTTCAATGATGTTCCATTTCAAATCAAATGATATTCCAGAAACAATTCAACATTACAAAACATTAAATTATGGATTATCAATAATTCAAGAAACATGATGGAAAGCTATAGTAACATTCGTGCAAAGGCATACATTCGTTCTCCTGTCATGTTCATTCATTTAGTTGTCATTCCGTGCATTCATTCACCCCGTCCCTGGCTTTTGGCCAGGCTGCCACCAACCTACAGGTAATACTCGAGTATACGAAACGTTCACCCAAGTTTCCTAGTCGCGAACCGACGAGTCCGTTTCTGGCTCGAGACGACCGGTAACAAGGGGCAATGGCCAGTTCAGCCCAAAAGGCTTACATTCATGCGCAAGTAGCATGTAATCATTAATCGTTTGAAAATTTCATATTTCTTTAGGTCGAGTGCGATAAAGTACGCACTCGCCTAGAAAACTTGTTTTTAACAATCATTGAAAGCAAAATGAATAATAACAAGACACTAATATGCAAGCACGCATGATATGTAAGAAAACAGTTCCAAAAGTAACTTTGAAAACAGTTCAAAAGATGATAATGCAGGAAAGCGGTTCAAAAGTAAATTTGGAAACAGTTTGAGGTCACTCACCTCAATGGCTCAGAAATCATCCATCAAATAACATTGCCTTGCTCAAACCCAAGTCTTAGATCACAAATTCAATGCAATCAAGTCCTTTCAAAGTTCGGACAGCACTTCCCCTGAATTTGCTTACTTTTCCAGCCATCATGGCTTCATTATCCTCAGCCAGTCCCAAAGGTACACACACAACAACAAGTTCATCCAATAGCCATTCCGCAAGCTCCAAGTAGTACTAGTACAAGTCAAGCTAGGGAAAAGTCCGGAAATGAAAGTTAAGCTCAAAACCAGAAAAACAGTTTTGACGTCATTTTGCGGTAATGGTACCAAAAGCACTACGATGGTCGGATGAAGGTGCAAGACCCACCGTTTCGAAGCTAAGAGACATGGCTACAATATTACAGAAGACCACTCAGT
>NW_020862564.1:0-7500 GCF_003713205.1 Coffea eugenioides | reverse complement strand
TTTTTAGAAAATATATTCGTTTACCTGTATTAATAATAGGCAAAAATATTGTACGTATGATATTATTCCAATTTCCGGAATGGTCTGAGGATCTAGAGGGATGGAATAGAGAAATGCATATTAAATGTACCTATAATGGTGTTCAATTATCGGAAACAGAATTTCCGAAAAATTGGTTAACAGATGGTATTCAGATAAAAATCCTATTTCCTTTCTGTCTGAAACCTTGGCATAGATCGAAACGACGGCCCTCTCATAGAGATTTAATGAAAAAGAAAAAACAAAAAGATGATTTTTGTTTTTTAACAGTTTGGGGAATGGAAACTGAACTTCCGTTTGGTTCTCCCAGAAAACAATCTTCTTTTTTTGAGCCCGCTGTTAAGGAGCTGGAAACAAAAATTATAAAATTCAAAAGGGCATATTTTCTAGCTCTAAAAGTTTTAAAGAGAAAAACAAAATTACTTCTAAGAGTTTCAAAAGAAACAAAAAAATGGATTATCGAAAGTTTTTTATTTCTAAAAAGACTAATAAAAGAACTTTCTAAATTAAATCCAATTATATTATTTAGATTCAGAGAAGTATATGAATCGAATGAAACTAAAAACGAAAAAGATTCCATAATCAGCAATCAGATAATTCATGAATCCTTTAGTAAAATTAACTCTCCAAATTGGACAAATTCTTCACTGACAGAAAAAAAAAAGAAGGATATGTCTCATAGAACAAGTACAATCAGAAATCAAATAGAAAGAATTATAAAAGAAAAAAAAAAAATAACCCCAACGCCAAGAATATATATAAGTCCTAATAAAAGAAATTGGAATACTAAAAGATTAGAATTGCCAAAAAACATTTGGCAAATATTAAAAAAAAGAAATGCCCGATTATTCTCTAAATTCAATTCTTTTATAAAAATTTTCGTTGAAAGAATATACATAGATATATTTTTATTTATCATTAATATTACCAGACTGAATACACAACTTTTTATTGAATCAATAAAAAAAATTATGGATAAATCCATTAATAAAGCAAATAAAGAAAGGATTAATAAAAAAAATCAAAATACAATTTACTTTATTTCGACTATAAAAAAATCAATTGATACTATTAACAATAAGACAAATTCATATATTTTTTGTGATTTATCCTACTTGTCACAAGCATATGTATTTTACAAATTATCACAAACTAAAGTTAGTAACTTGTATAAATTAAGATCTTTTTTTCACTACCTCGGAACCTCTTTTTTTCTTAAAACTGAAATAAAGCATTCGTTTGAAAAACAAGGAATAATTCAGAATGAATTAAGTCTTAAGAAACTTCCGAGTTATGGGATGGATCAATGGAAAGGTTGGTTAAAAGGACATTATCAATACGATTTACCATCGATTAGATGGTCTAAATTAATATCAGAAAAATGGAGAAATAGAGTTAATCAACATCATATGGCTCAAAATCAAAATTTCAAATTGAATTCATATGAAAAGGGCCATTACAAAAAACAAAAGGATTCTGAAGTATATTCATTATTGAATCAAAAAGAGAATTTTCAAAAAAACTCTAGATATGATCTTTTATCATATAAATATATTAATTATCAAAAAATGAGGGACCCATCTATTTATGAATCACCCTTTCAAGTACAAGTAAATAAGAATCAAGATTTTTATTATAATTCTAACACATATAAACACAACCTTTTTGATATGTTGGAGAGTATCCCTATCAATCCTTATCTAGTAAAAGGTAATATTAGATATATGGAAAAAAATACCGATAGAAAATATTTTGATTGGAAAATCATCAAATTTTTTCTTAGAAAAAGGGTCGATATTGAATCCTGGGTCAAAATCAATACTAAGAGTAATCAAAATACTAAGATTGGTACTAACAATTATCAAATAATTGATAAAATTGATAAAAAAGGCCCTTTTTATCTTCTGCTTCCGCAAAATCCCAAAATAAACTCGCCAAGTCCAAAAAAACTTTTTTTGGATTGGATGGGAATGAATGAAGAAATATTAAATCGTCCCATCTCGAGTCTGGAATTTTGGTTCTTTCCAGAATTCGTACTCCTTTATAATCTATATAAAATGAAACCGTGGGTTATACCAAGCAAAGTACTTCTTTTCAATTTGAATCTAAATGAAAATGTTATTAGTAACAATAAAAACGTCGATGGAAAGCAAAAGACGGAATGTGTTATACCATCGAATAAACAAATAAAGAATAAAAATCAGAATCAAAAAGAAAAAGAAACCCCTGCGGACCAAGAAGATCTTAGATCAGATGCACAAAAACAGGGGAATCTTGGATCCGTTCCCCCAACAAAGACAAAGCAAGAAAAAGATAATGAAGAGGATTATGCAGTATCAAAGATAAAAGCGGGTAAAAAGAAAAAGCAATACAAAAGTAAAACGGAAGCAGAACTGGATTTTTTCCTAAAACGTTATTTAGTTTTTCAATTGAGATGGGGCGATGCTTTGAATCAAAGAATGATCAATAATGTCAAAATATATTGTCTCCTGCTTCGACTGATAAATCCAAGAAAAATTACTATATCTTCGATTCAAAGAAGAGAAATGAGTTTGGATATAATGCTGATTCAGAAGAATTTAAGTCTTACAGAATTGATCAAAAGGGGAGTATTGGTTATCGAACCTGACCGCCTGTCTGTAAAAAATGATGGACAATTTATTATGTATCAAATCTTAGGTATTTCAGTAGTTCATAAGAATAAGCACCAAACTAATCAAGGATACCGAGAACAAACATACGTTGATAAGAATCGTTTTGATTTACTTGTTCCTGAAAATATTTTATCGACCAGGTGCCGTAGAGAGTTGAGAATCCTAATTTGTTTCACTTCAAAAAATAGGAATAGTGTTGATAAAAATTCAGTATTTTGTACCAAGAACAACTCTAGTCAACTTTTGGACAAAAGGAAAGATCTTGATAAAGATAAAAAAGAATTAATTAAATTAAAGTTTTTTCTTTGGCCTAATTATCGATTAGAAGATTTGGCTTGTATGAATCGCTATTGGTTTGATACCAATAACGGCAGTCGTTTCAGTATGTTAAGGATATATATGTATCCACGATTGAAAAGTCATTGATAGTACATTTTTCGTATATCTGCTCTACCCTGTAGGGTATATGAAAGGAAAGAGATTCACACATGACCTGTTTTACATCCCATTTTCACTTTTAATATAGATAATAAAACCAATAACGTATCAATTAGACCTAGAAATCAATTAACAGAATCTTATTAATTTTAGGTCTAAATTATGCCCCTTTCTGAATGGAAAAATGTATCACTTTTTTCTATTCCTATCTGAATCAAATTTAATTTAAAACGGAATTAATTCATGTAAATTAATAAAATTAGGAGTCCATAACGAAATTCAAATTATTATATATACCACATTAAAATAAATACCATTATTATTACTCATCGGTAAAAAAACATATCTGTAAAAAAGGGGGGGTAGCAATCTTTTATGGTAAAAAATACACTCATTTCAGTCATTTCTGAAGAAGAAAAGAGGGGGTCTGTTGAATTTCAAGTATTCCGTTTTACCAATAAGATACGGAGACTTACTTCACATTTGGAATTGCACAAAAAAGACTATTTATCTCAAAGAGGCTTACGAAAAATTTTGGGAAAACGTCAACGGCTGTTGGCTTATTTGGCAAAAAAAAATAGAGTACGTTATAAAGAATTAATTGGTCTATTGAGTATTCGAGAGACCAAAACTCGTTAATTGGAAGAGTCGTGTCATTTTAAGTACTTTTTTTATTTTTTATTCGTTTAAATTTTGATAAACTTCTTTTCACTTTCAGCAATTCATGGAAGAATGAATGGGTAAAAAACTTATGACTGTACCAGCTACAAGAAAAGACCTCATGATAGTCAATATGGGCCCTCATCACCCATCAATGCACGGTGTTCTTCGACTCATCGTTACTTTAGATGGTGAAGATGTTATTGATTGTGAACCAATATTGGGTTATTTACACAGAGGGATGGAGAAAATTGCGGAAAATCGAACAATTGTACAATATTTACCCTATGTAACACGTTGGGATTATTTAGCTACTATGTTCACAGAAGCAATAACCGTAAATGGACCTGAACAATTAGGAAATATTCAAGTACCTAAAAGAGCTAGCTATATCCGAGCCATTTTGTTGGAGTTGAGTCGTATCGCTTCCCATTTGTTATGGCTTGGTCCCTTTATGGCAGATATTGGCGCACAGACCCCCTTCTTCTATATTTTTCGAGAAAGAGAATTGATATATGACCTATTCGAAGCTGCTACCGGTATGCGAATGATGCATAATTTTTTTCGCATAGGAGGAGTAGCCGCTGATCTACCTCATGGCTGGATAGATAAATGTTTGGATTTTTGCGATTACTTTTTAACAGGGGTTGCTGAATATCAAAAATTTATTACACGTAATCCTATTTTTTTAGAACGAGTTGAAGGCGTAGGCATTATCGGCGGAGAAGAAGCACTAAATTGGGGTTTATCAGGACCAATGCTACGAGCTTCCGGAATACAATGGGATCTTCGTAAAGTTGATCATTATGAGTGTTATGACGAATTTGATTGGGAGGTTCAATGGCAAAACGAAGGTGATTCATTAGCTCGTTATTTAGTACGAATCCGCGAAATGACAGAATCCATAAAAATTATACAACAGGCTCTGGAAGGAATTCCAGGAGGCCCTTATGAGAATTTAGAAATCCGGCGTTTTGATATTGATAGAGTAAAAGATCCCGAATGGAATGATTTTGAATATCGATTTATTAGTAAAAAACCTTCTCCGACCTTTGAATTGTCGAAACAAGAACTTTATGTGAGAGTTGAGGCACCAAAAGGAGAATTGGGAATTTTTCTGGTAGGAGATCGAAGTGTTTTTCCTTGGAGATGGAAAATTCGTCCACCGGGTTTTATCAATTTGCAAATTCTTCCTCAGTTAGTTAAAAGAATGAAATTGGCTGATATTATGACGATACTAGGTAGCATAGATATCATTATGGGAGAAGTTGATCGTTAAAATGATAATTGATACAACCGAACTACAGGCTATTAATTCTTTTTTCAAATTGGAATCCCTAAAAGAAGTCTATGGGATCATATGGATACTTATCCCCATTTTTACTCTTGTATTAGGAATCACAATAGGTGTACTCGTGATTGTTTGGTTAGAAAGAGAAATATCTGCAGGGATACAACAACGTATTGGACCTGAATATGCCGGCCCTTTAGGAATTCTTCAAGCTCTAGCGGATGGTACAAAACTACTTTTCAAAGAGAACCTTCTTCCATCTAGGGGCGATGCTCGTTTATTCAGTATTGGACCATCCATCGCAGTCATATCAATTTTACTAAGTTATTCAGTAATTCCTTTTGGTTATCGACTTGTTCTAGCCGATCTTACTATTGGTGTTTTTTTATGGATCGCCATTTCAAGTATTGCTCCCATTGGACTTCTTATGTCGGGATATGGATCAAATAATAAATATTCCTTTTTAGGTGGTCTAAGGGCTGCTGCTCAATCAATTAGTTATGAAATACCATTAACTCTATGTGTATTATCAATATCTCTACGTGTGATTCGGTGAGACGCAAAATTTCCCCTATATTCTTTCTTTCTTAAGAAGAAAGTTAAGTTAAATGGGTTAAATATACATTTTAGTTTTCATTTTTTTATTCATCATTCGGGTTGATGACGTAAAGCAGATAGTTATATGGGTGAAAGAAAACGGCTTCAAAATTTGCAGTAAATAAAATTGAATCTCATTTCCTATGTACAAGAGCGAAGTAAACAAAAGCAGTAGAGACTGTTTACCCCAAGATTGGTTATTATGTCATCATGGCTTGAAGCGGGTTCAAAAGATCAACTCTATGGGGTTTTTATTACCTATTACGATAGGTGTATTAACATAAAAAAAAGTTGACCACAAATTGGTGGATGATTAGAAAGACGAAAATACACAAAGGATTAGTAATGATGGAGATTCTGTAAGTTATCCAAAGGGATATTTCCGTATATAAAGGGAATTCAAATTGGGGCTTTAAGTTGGTAGAAATGATCAAGAAGTATTCCCCAAGATTCCGATCCAGAGTATGTTCCCATCCAACAATTAATTAAATAACTATCAAGAACGAAATAATCTTTTAGTTTGATTTTGGTTAAAATTCCCTTTTATGAAAAAGTAGAATAGGAACGGAATAAAAAGGAATAATTGCAAAGGAAAAGAAATCTTTTTTGGATTCTTTTTTCCTCTATTTTTTTTTATTTTAGTTAGAAAAATAGAACTCTTTTCATGATTCATGAATCATAAAGCAGGGTCTAATTCTTTTTCGTAATTGAAAATAATAGGTTGAAATATCTATGTACTATATGTTATAAAAATGTTATAAAAGGTCTTTTATTCAAGGATTAAGTTATTGATCAACAAAGAAAAAAATTCTTATATTATATAATTAAAAGATAAGATGAATTCAGAAGCACTTTTTTATTTTAAATATAAAATATAGCAAACAGAATTCCATCGATCTAATTCACGAACTTATAGGATAACTATCTTACAAAATATCAAGATAAATAATAGTGAAATGCCCTTAGATTTATTTGTGATCTTTGAGGAGCCGTATGAGGTGAAAATCTCACGTACGGTTCTGTAATAGTGATGGGAACAGCGATGTTATCATCGACTATGATTATCTAACAGTTCAAGTACAGTTGATATAGTTGAAGCGCAGTCAAAATATGGTTTTTGGGGATGGAATTTATGGCGTCAACCTATAGGATTTATCATTTTTCTAATTTCTTCTTTAGCCGAGTGTGAGAGATTGCCTTTTGATTTACCAGAAGCCGAAGAAGAATTAGTAGCGGGTTACCAAACTGAATATTCAGGTATCAAATTTGGTTTATTTTACGTTGCTTCGTATCTAAATCTACTGGTTTCTTCATTATTTGTAACAGTTCTTTACTTGGGAGGCTGGAATCTTTCTATTCCGTACATATTCGTTTCTGAGATATTTGACATAAATAAAGCGGGTAAAGTTTTTGGCCCAGTAATTGGTATCTTTATTACATTAGCTAAAACTTATTTGTTCTTGTTCATTCCTATTGCAACAAGATGGACTTTACCAAGGCTGAGAATGGATCAACTATTAAATCTTGGGTGGAAATTTCTTTTACCTATTTCTCTAGGTAATCTATTATTAACAACTTCGTCCCAACTTCTTTCATTGTAAAATACTACAATATTCTACATTCAATTCACGACCTGTCTCAAACAAGAGAAAGAAACAAGCATAAAATCTTTTTATTTATACATATTCACGATATGTTTCCTATGTTAACTGAATTCATAAATTATGGTCAACAAACAATCCGAGCTGCCAGGTACATTGGTCAAGGTTTCATGATTACCCTGTCTCATGCGAATCGTTTACCTATAACTATTCAATACCC
>NW_020862563.1:0-13689 GCF_003713205.1 Coffea eugenioides | reverse complement strand
GATATTTTATGGATGGTTTCTGAGCCATAGAGGTGAGTGACCCTAAACTGTTTCCAAAGTTATTATTGAAATGTTTCTTGCATTATTTACTCGACGGCATCTCATGCGTGCTTGCATGTGAATTCATGATATGATTTTGCCTTCAATGAGTTCTGGGAAAGTCTTGTGTTGGACACCAACGTCTCCACCCTGTTTATGGTTCATGTTCATGTTATCTGGAGCTCAAAAATGGGCTCCCTCTCACTGTTAATGTTAAATGATATATTTGAGCGTTGGGTGTTCAAGTGCAATGATTTCACTGGCTCACGACAGCAATTAACGTACATTTGATCTTGGAATCATGACATCATTGAAATGCATTATTGTGAAATATGTTTGAGCTTAACTTTCATTTCTGGACTTTTCCCTAGCTTGACTTGTATTTGTACTTCTGGGAGCTTGCTGAATGGCTATTGAATGAACTTGTTGTGTTTGTACCTTTGGGTTTGAATGAGAAATATAATGAAGCCATGACGGCTGGAAAAGTAATCAAATTTGGGGGAAGTGCTGTCCGAACTTTTAAAGGGTTTGATTGGTTTGCGTTTGTGATCTAAGGCTTGGATTTGAGTAAGGCAATGATATTTGATGGATGGTTTCTGAGCCATGGAGGCGAGTGACCCTAAACTGTTTCCAAAGTTATTATTGAAATGTTTCTTGCATTATTTACTCGACGGCATCTCATGCGTGCTTGCATGTGAATTCATGATATGATTTTGGCTTCAATGAGTTCTGGGAAAGTCTTGTGCTGGACACCAACGTCTCCACCCTGTTTTTGGCTCTTGTTCATGTTATCTGGAGCTCAAAAAGGGGCTCCCTCTCACTGTTAATGTTAAATGATCTATTTGAGCGTTGGGTGTTCAAATGCAATGATTTCACTGGCTCACGAGAGCAATAAACGTACATTTGATCTTGGAATCATGACATCATTGAAATGCATTATTGTGAAATATATTTGATGACTGCTTTTACTAGTTACTCGCTGAGCTTCTAGTTCACCCCAAAATGATTTTATTCCCCTCCACAGGGCTCAAGGCGAAGGATGGGCGAGTAGTACTTATTCATGTGGCTGGATGGCATATATCTTGTACAGTTTGGAATTGGAATCATTTGATGTATAGTTGAAAATTTAGTTTCCGCTTCGCTTATGACATGTAATTATTGAAGAACATGTTGTAATATTTGAGATTTATATTGTAATTCATTTGAGGACTGTAGTGAACGACTGAGTCCCGGCGAGAGCTGGACAGGCGGCCCGCCGAATCCTTTGGTTCGCCTTAGGGGGAGGTGGGGCCGCACAGTTGGTATCAGAGCTAGACTTCAGAATTCTTGTATTGTAAGTCCTAGGCCTTGAAGTTTAGGAGCCCGGACTGTGGGTTGGTCTGAAAATATTAGTGATTCTTGCGGGATGTCTCGACTTGATTGGTACAAGATGGAATGTCGAGGACGACATTCTTTTAAGGAGGGAAGTTTGTGACGCCCCGAAAGAATGAGTGTGAGAACCCGAAAATTTTCTAATTTTCAGGTCAATCCGAGCAGCGTATCTTGTGAAAAGACGGAATTACCCTTGCTGCCCTGGTTTTACCCGAATGTGAGAATTGCGTCTGTAATTGGTTATTTTGGTTGGGAATGCATCCGAATTGGTTGTTGAGGTCTTCTGATGAAATTTAGCCCTGTTTCTTAGCTTTCGGATGGCTTTGGAATTTCTGGATTTGGACTTAGGTAGGTTGATTTATGATGTTTGTACCAGAATGCGATTGGTGAACCTATTTTTGCGGTTCTGGTGTAGTATCTTGCATTTGTGACCTGGTTACACTCGATACTGGACAGAGTTGCCTTCTTCAACATTGTAGCCCGATCTCTTAGCTTCGAAACGGTGGGTCTTGGACCTTCATCCGATAATCGTAGTGCCTTTAGTGCCACTACCGTAAAATGATGTCAAAAACTATTTTTCTGGGTTTGAGCTTAACTTTCATTTCCGGACTTTTCCCTAGCTTGACTTGTATTTGTACTTCTGGGAGCTTGCTGAATGGCTATTGAATGAACTTGTTGTGTGTGTACCTTTGGATTTGATTGAGAAATATAATGAAGCCATGACGGCTGGAAAAGTAATCAAATTTAGGGGAAGTGCTGTCCGAACTTTTAAAGGGCTTGATTGGTTTGCGTTTGTGATCTAAGGCTTGGATTTGAGTAAGGCGATGATATTTGATGGATGGTTTCTGAGCCATGGAGGTGAGTGACCCTAAACTGTTTCCAAAGTTATTATTGAAATGTTTCTTGCATTATTTACTCGACGGCATCTCATGCGTGCTTGCATGTGAATTCATGATATGATTTTGCCTACAATGAGTTCTGGGAAAGTCTTGTGCTGGACACCAACGTCTCCACCCTGTTTATGGTTCATGTTCATGTTATCTGGAGCTCAAAAAGGGGCTCCCTCTCACTGTTATTGTTAAATGATCTATTTGAGCGTTGGGTGTTCAAGTGCAATGATTTCACTGGCTCACTAGAGCAATTAACGTACATTTGATCTTGGAATCATGACATCATTGAAATGCATTATTGTGAAATATGTTTGAGCTTAACTTTCATTTCTGGACTTTTCCCTAGCTTGACTTGTATTTGTACTTCTGGGAGCTTGCTGAATGGCTATTGAATGAACTTGTTGTGTGTGTACCTTTGGGTTTGAATGAGAAATATAATGAAGCCATGACGGCTGTAAAAGTAAGCAAATTTAGGGGAAGTGCTGTCCGAACTTTTAAA
This sequence comes from Coffea eugenioides, assembly GCF_003713205.1. Classification (NCBI taxonomy): domain Eukaryota; kingdom Viridiplantae; phylum Streptophyta; class Magnoliopsida; order Gentianales; family Rubiaceae; genus Coffea; species Coffea eugenioides. The sequence continues at coordinate 10,890 of NW_020862563.1, read as the reverse complement.
GGGCTTGATTGGTTTGCGTTTGTGATCTAAGGCTTGGATTTGAGTAAGGCGATGATATTTGATGGATGGTTTCTGAGCCATGGAGGTGAGTGACCCTAAACTGTTTCCAAAGTTATTATTCAAATGTTTCTTGCATTATTTACTCGACGGCATCTCATGCGTGCTTGCATGTGAATTCATGATATGATTTTGCCTTCAATGAGTTCTGGGAAAGTCTTGTGCTGGACACCAACGTCTCCACCCTGTTTATGGTTCATGTTCACGTTATCTGGAGCTCAAAAAGGGGCTCCCTCTCACTGTTAATGTTAAATGATCTATTTGAGCGTTGGGTGTTCAAGTGCAATGATTTCACTGGCTCACGAGAGCAATTAACGTACATTTGATCTTGGAATCATGACATCATTGAAATGCATTATTGTGAAATATGTTTGAGCTTAACTTTCATTTCTGGACTTTTCCCTAGCTTGACTTGTATTTGTACTTCTGGGAGCTTGCTGAATGGCTATTGAATGAACTTGTTGTGTGTGTACCTTTGGGTTTGAATGAGAAATATAATGAAGCCATGACGGCTGGAAAAGTAATCAAATTTGGGGGAAGTGTTGTCCGAACTTTTAAAGGGCTTCATTGGTTTGCGTTTGTGATCTAAGGCTTGGATTTGAGTAAGGCAATGATATTTGATAGATGATTTCTGAGCCATGGAGGCGAGTGACCCTAAACTGTTTCCAAAGTTATTATTGAAATGTTTCTTGCATTATTTACTCGACGGCATCTCATGCGTGCTTGCATGTGAATTCATGATATGATTTTGGCTTCAATGTGTTCTGGGAAAGTCTTGTGCTGGACACCAACGTCTCCACCCTGTTTATGGTTCATGTTCATGTTATCTGGAGCTCAAAAAGGGGCTCCCTCTCACTGTTAATGTTAAATGATCTATTTGAGCGTTGGGTGTTCAAATGCAATGATTTCACTGGCTCACGAGAGCAATAAACGTACATTTGATCTTGGAATCATGACATCATTGAAATGCATTATTGTGAAATATATTTGATGACTGCTTTTACTAGTTAGTCGCTGAGCTTCTAGCTCACCCCAAAATGATTTTATTCCCCTCCACAGGGCTCAAGGCGAAGGAAGGGCGAGTAGTACTTATTCATGTGGCTGGATGGCATATATCTTGTACAGTTTGGAATTGGAATCATTTGATGTATAGTTGAAAATTTAGTTTCCGCTTCGCTTATGACTTGTAATTATTGAAGAACATGTTGTAATATTTGAGATTTATATTGTAATTCATTTGAGGACTGTAGTGAACGACTGAGTCCCGGCGAGAGCTGGGAAGGCGGACCGCCGAACCCTTTGGTTCACCTTAGGGAGAGGTGGGACCGTCACAGTTGGTATCAGAGCTTAGACTTCAGATTCTTGTAGTGTATCCTAGTCTTGAAGTTTAGGATGTCGGACTGTGGGTTTGGTCTGAAATATTAGTGATTCTTGCGGGATGTCTCGACTTGATTGGTACAAGATGGAATGTCGAGGACGACATTCTTTTAAGGAGGGGAGTTTGTGACGCCCCGAAAGAATGAGTGTGAGAACCCGAAAATTTTCTAATTTTCAGGTCTATCCGAGCAGCGTATCTTGTGAAAAGACGGAATTACCCTTGCTGCCCTGGTTTTACCCGAAGGTGAGAATTGCGTCTGTAATTGGTTATTTTGGTTGGGAATGCATCCGAATTGGTTGTTGAGGTCTTCTGATGAAATGTAGCCCTGTTTCTTAGCTTTCGGATGGCTTTGGAATTTCTGGGTTTGGACTTAGGTAGGTTGATTTATGATGTTTGTACCAGAATGCGATTGGTGAACCTGTTTTTGCGGTTCTGGTGTAGTATCTTGCATTTTTGACCTGGTTACACTCAATACTGGACAGAGTTGCCTTCTTCAACATTGTAGCCCGATCTCTTAGCTTCGAAACGGTGGGTCTTGGACCTTCATCCGATAATCGTAGTGCCTTTAGTGCCACTACCGTAAAATGATGTCAAAAACTATTTTTCTGGGTTTGAGCTTAACTTTCATTTCCGGACTTTTCCCTAGCTTGACTTGTATTTGTACTTCTGGGAGCTTGCTGAATGGCTATTGAATGAACTTGTTGTGTGTGTACCTTTGGATTTGATTGAGAAATATAATGAAGCCATGACGGCTGGAAAAGTAAGCAAATTTAGGGGAAGTGCTGTCCGAACTTTTAAAGGGCTTGATTGCTTTGCGTTTGTAATCTACGGCTTGGATTTGAGTAAGGCGATGATATTTTATGGATGGTTTCTGAGCCATAGAGGTGAGTGACCCTAAACTGTTTCCAAAGTTATTATTGAAATGTTTCTTGCATTATTTACTCGACGGCATCTCATGCGTGCTTGCATGTGAATTCATGATATGATTTTGCCTTCAATGAGTTCTGGGAAAGTCTTGTGTTGGACACCAACGTCTCCACCCTGTTTATGGTTCATGTTCATGTTATCTGGAGCTCAAAAATGGGCTCCCTCTCACTGTTAATGTTAAATGATATATTTGAGCGTTGGGTGTTCAAGTGCAATGATTTCACTGGCTCACGACAGCAATTAACGTACATTTGATCTTGGAATCATGACATCATTGAAATGCATTATTGTGAAATATGTTTGAGCTTAACTTTCATTTCTGGACTTTTCCCTAGCTTGACTTGTATTTGTACTTCTGGGAGCTTGCTGAATGGCTATTGAATGAACTTGTTGTGTTTGTACCTTTGGGTTTGAATGAGAAATATAATGAAGCCATGACGGCTGGAAAAGTAATCAAATTTGGGGGAAGTGCTGTCCGAACTTTTAAAGGGTTTGATTGGTTTGCGTTTGTGATCTAAGGCTTGGATTTGAGTAAGGCAATGATATTTGATGGATGGTTTCTGAGCCATGGAGGCGAGTGACCCTAAACTGTTTCCAAAGTTATTATTGAAATGTTTCTTGCATTATTTACTCGACGGCATCTCATGCGTGCTTGCATGTGAATTCATGATATGATTTTGGCTTCAATGAGTTCTGGGAAAGTCTTGTGCTGGACACCAACGTCTCCACCTGTTTTTGGCTCTTGTTCATGTTATCTGGAGCTCAAAAAGGGGCTCCCTCTCACTGTTAATGTTAAATGATCTATTTGAGCGTTGGGTGTTCAAATGCAATGATTTCACTGGCTCACGAGAGCAATAAACGTACATTTGATCTTGGAATCATGACATCATTGAAATGCATTATTGTGAAATATATTTGATGACTGCTTTTACTAGTTACTCGCTGAGCTTCTAGTTCACCCCAAAATGATTTTATTCCCCTCCACAGGGCTCAAGGCGAAGGATGGGCGAGTAGTACTTATTCATGTGGCTGGATGGCATATATCTTGTACAGTTTGGAATTGGAATCATTTGATGTATAGTTGAAAATTTAGTTTCCGCTTCGCTTATGACATGTAATTATTGAAGAACATGTTGTAATATTTGAGATTTATATTGTAATTCATTTGAGGACTGTAGTGAACGACTGAGTCCCGGCGAGAGCTGGGCAGGCGGCCCGCCGAATCCTTTGGTTCGCCTTAGGAGGAGGTGGGGCCGTCACAGTTGGTATCAGAGCTTAGACTTCAGATTCTTGTAGTGTATCCTAGGCTTGAAGTTTAGGATGCCGGACTGTGGGTTTGGTCTGAAATATTAGTGATTCTTGCGGGATGTCTCGACTTGATTGGTACAAGATGGAATGTCGAGGACGACATTCTTTTAAGGAGGGAAGTTTGTGACGCCCCGAAAGAATGAGTGTGAGAACCCGAAAATTTTCTAATTTTCAGGTCAATCGGAGCAGCGTATCTTGTGAAAAGACGGAATTACCCTTGCTGCCCTGGTTTTACCCGAATGTGAGAATTGCGTCTGTAATTGGTTATTTTGGTTGGGAATGCATCCGAATTGGTTGTTGAGGTCTTCTGATGAAATTTAGCCCTGTTTCTTAGCTTTCGGATGGCTTTGGAATTTCTGGATTTGGACTTAGGTAGGTTGATTTATGATGTTTGTACCAGAATGCGATTGGTGAACCTATTTTTGCGGTTCTGGTGTAGTATCTTGCATTTGTGACCTGGTTACACTCGATACTGGACAGAGTTGCCTTCTTCAACATTGTAGCCCGATCTCTTAGCTTCGAAACGGTGGGTCTTGGACCTTCATCCGATAATCGTAGTGCCTTTAGTGCCACTACCGTAAAATGATGTCAAAAACTATTTTTCTGGGTTTGAGCTTAACTTTCATTTCCGGACTTTTCCCTAGCTTGACTTGTATTTGTACTTCTGGGAGCTTGCTGAATGGCTATTGAATGAACTTGTTGTGTGTGTACCTTTGGATTTGATTGAGAAATATAATGAAGCCATGACGGCTGGAAAAGTAATCAAATTTAGGGGAAGTGCTGTCCGAACTTTTAAAGGGCTTGATTGGTTTGCGTTTGTGATCTAAGGCTTGGATTTGAGTAAGGCGATGATATTTGATGGATGGTTTCTGAGCCATGGAGGTGAGTGACCCTAAACTGTTTCCAAAGTTATTATTGAAATGTTTCTTGCATTATTTACTCGACGGCATCTCATGCGTGCTTGCATGTGAATTCATGATATGATTTTGCCTTCAATGAGTTCTGGGAAAGTCTTGTGCTGACACCAACGTCTCCACCCTGTTTATGGTTCCATGTTCTGTTTATCTGGAGCTCAAAAGGCTCCCTCTCACTGGTTTAATGTTAAATGATCTATTTGAGCGTTGGGTGTTCAAGTGCAATGATTTTCACTGGCTTCACGAGGCAATTAACGCTTACATGTGGATCTTGGAATCCATGACATCATTGAAAATGCATTATTTGTGAAAATATGTTTGAGCTAACTTTCATTTCTGGACTTTCCCTAGCTTGACTTGTATTTGTACTTCTGGGAGCTTGCTGAAAATGGCTATTGGATTGAAACTTGTTGTGTGTGTACCTTTGGATTTGATTGGAGAAATATAATGAAGCCATGAGACGGCTGGAAAGTAAGGCAAATTTAGGCGGAAGTTGCTGTCCGAAACTTTTTAAAGGGCTTGATTGCTTTGCGCTTGTGATCTAAGCTTGATTTGCAGTAAGGGCTATGATATTGGATGGACGGTTCTGAGCCGATGGAGTGTTGCAGTGGACCCCTAAACTGTTTCCAAAGTTAATTATTGAAATGTTTCTTGCATATTTACTCGACGGCCATCTTCATGCGTGCTGCATGTGAATTCATGATATGATTATTGCCTTCAATGAGTTCTGGGAAAGTCTTGTGCTGGACCCAACGTCTCCACCCTGTTTATTGGTTCATGTTCATGGGATTCTGGAGCTCAAAAAGGGGCTTCCCTCTCAACTGTTAATGTTAAATATCTATTTGAGCGTTGGGTGTTCAATGTGCAATGATTTTCACTGGCTCACGCAGGAGGCAATTAACTTACATTGATCTTGATCATGACATCATTGAAAGCATTATTGTGAAATATTTTGAGCTTAACTTTCATTTTCCTAGGACTTTGTCCCTAGCTCTGGACTTGTATTTAGTACTTCTGGGAGCTTGCTTGAATGGCTAATTGAAGAACTTGTTGTGTGTGTTACCTTTGGGTTGAATGAGAAATTATAATGAAGCCATGACGGCTGGAAAGAAGCAAATTTAGGGGAAGTGCTGTCCGAACTTTTAAAGGGCTGATTGCGGTTTGCGTTTGCTGATCTAAAGGCTTGGATTTGAGTAAGGCAATGATATTTGATGGATGGTTTCTGAGCCATGGGGCGAGTGACCTAAACTGTTCCAAAGTGTATTATTGAAATGTTTCTTCATTATTTACTCGACGGCAGGTCATGCGTGCTTGCATGTGAATTCAATGATATGAATTTCTGGCTTCAATGAGTTCTGGAAAAGTCCTTGTGCTGGACACCAACGTCTCCACCCTATTTTGGCCTCATGTTCATGTTATCTGGAGCTCAAAAAGGGCTCCCTCTCACTGTTAATGTTAAATGATCTATCTGAGCGTTGGTGTTCAAATGCAATGATTTCACTGGCTCACGAGAGCAATAAACGTACATTTGATCTTGGAATCATGACATCATTGAAATGCATTATTGTGAAATATATTTGATGACTGCTTTTACTAGTTACACGCTGAGCTTCTAGCTCACCCCAAAATGATTTTATTCCCCTCCACAGGGCTCAAGGCGAAGGAAGGGCGAGTAGTACTTATTCATGTGGCTGGATGGCATATATCTTGTACAGTTTGGAATTGGAATCATTTGATGTATAGTTGAAAATTTAGTTTCCGCTTCGCTTATGACATGTAATTATTGAAGAACATGTTGTAATATTTGAGATTTATATTGTAATTCATTTGAGGACTGTAGTGAACGACTGAGTCCCGGCGAGAGCTGGGCAGGCGGCCCGCCGAACCCTTTGGTTCGCCTTAGGGGGAGGTGGGGCCGTCACAGTTGGTATCAGAGCTTAGACTTCAGATTCTTGTAGTGTATCCTAGGCTTGAAGTTTAGGATGCTGGACTGTGGGTTTGGTCTGAAATATTAGTGATTCTTGCGGGATGTCTCGACTTGATTGGTACAAGATGGAATGTCGAGGACGACATTCTTTTAAGGAGGGGAGTTTGTGACGCCCCGAAAGAATGAGTGTGAGAACCCGAAAATTTTCTAATTTTCAGGTCAATCCGAGCAGCGTATCTTGTGAAAAGACGGAATTACCCTTGCTGCCCTGGTTTTACCCGAATGTGAGAATTGCGTCTGTAATTGGTTATTTTGGTTGGGAATGCATCCGAATTGGTTGTTGAGGTCTTCTGATGAAATGTAGCCCTGTTACTTAGCTTTCGGATGGCTTTGGAATTTCTGGATTTGGACATAGGTAGGTTGATTTATGATGTTTGTACCAGAATGCGATTGGTGAACCTGTTTTTGCGGTTCTGGTGTAGTATCTTGCATTTTTGACCTGGTTACACTCGATACTGGACAGAGTTGCCTTCTTCAACATTATAGCCCGATCTCTTAGCTTCGAAACGGTGGGTCTTGGACCTTCATCCGATAATCGTAGTGCCTTTGGTGCCATTACCGCAAAATGATGTCAAAAACTATTTTTCTGGGTTTGAGCTTAACTTTCATTTCCGGACTTTTCCCTAGCTTGACTTGTATTTGTACTTCTGGGAGCTTGCTGAATGGCTATTGGATGAACTTGTTGTGTGTGTACCTTTGGATTTGATTGAGAAATATAATGAAGCCATGACGGCTGGAAAAGTAAGCAAATTTAGGGGAAGTGCTGTCCGAACTTTTAAAGGGCTTGATTGCTTTGCGTTTGTGATCTAAGGCTTGGATTTGAGTAAGGCGATGATATTTGATAGATGGTTTCTGAGCCATGGAGGTAAGTGACCCTAAACTGTTTCCAAAGTTATTATTGAAATGTTTCTGGCATTATTTACTCGACGGCATCTCATGCGTGCTTGCATGTGAATTCATGATATGATTTTGCCTTCAAGTTCTGGGAAAGTCTTGTATTGGACACCAACGTCTCCACCCTGTTTATGGTTCATGTTCATGTTATCTGGAGCTCAAAAATGGGCTCCCTCTCACTGTTAATGTTAAATGATATATTTGAGCGTTGGGTGTTCAAGTGCAATGATTTCACTGGCTCACGACAGCAATTAACGTACATTTGATCTTGGAATCATGACATCATTGAAATGCATTATTGTGAAATATGTTTGAGCTTAACTTTCATTTCTGGACTTTTCCCTAGCTTGACTTGTATTTGTACTTCTGGGAGCTTGCTGAATGGCTATTGAATGAACTTGTTGTGTTTGTACCTTTGGGTTTGAATGAGAAATATAATGAAGCCATGACGGCTGGAAAAGTAATCAAATTTGGGGGAAGTGCTGTCCGAACTTTTAAAGGGTTTGATTGGTTTGCGTTTGTGATCTAAGGCTTGGATTTGAGTAAGGCAATGATATTTGATGGATGGTTTCTGAGCCATGGAGGCGAGTGACCCTAAACTGTTTCCAAAGTTATTATTGAAATGTTTCTTGCATTATTTACTCGACGGCATCTCATGCGTGCTTGCATGTGAATTCATGATATGATTTTGGCTTCAATGAGTTCTGGGAAAGTCTTGTGCTGGACACCAACGTCTCCACCTGTTTTTGGCTCTTGTTCATGTTATCTGGAGCTCAAAAAGGGGCTCCCTCTCACTGTTAATGTTAAATGATCTATTTGAGCGTTGGGTGTTCAAATGCAATGATTTCACTGGCTCACGAGAGCAATAAACGTACATTTGATCTTGGAATCATGACATCATTGAAATGCATTATTGTGAAATATATTTGATGACTGCTTTTACTAGTTACTCGCTGAGCTTCCAGCTCACCCCAAAATGATTTTATTCCCCTCCACAGGGCTCAAGGCGAAGGATGGGCGAGTAGTACTTATTCATGTGGCTGGATGGCATATATCTTGTACAGTTTGGAATTGGAATCATTTGATGTATAGTTGAAAATTTAGTTTCCGCTTCCGCTTATGCATGTAATTATTGAAGAACTGTTGTGATATTTGAGATTTATATGTGATTCAGTTTGACGGACTGTAGTGAACGACTGAGTCCCGGCGAGAGCTGGGCAGGCGGCGCCGAATCTTATGGTTCGCCTTACGAGGAGGATGGGCGTCACAGTGTATCAGAGCTTCAGGACTTCAGGATTCTGTAGTGTATTCCTAGGTTGAAGTTTAGGATGCGGACTGTGGTTTGGTCTGAGACATATTATGATTCTTGCGGATGTCATCGACTTGATTGGTACAAGATGGAATGTCGAGGCCGACATTCTTTTAAGAGGAGTTTTTACGCCCCCGAAAGAGATGAGGTGTGAGAACCCGAACAATTTTCTAATTTTCAGGTCATACCGAGCAGCGTATCTTGTGAAAAGACGGAATTACCCTTGCTGCCCTGGTTTTACCCGAATGTGAGAATTGCGTCTGTAATTGGTTATTTTGGTTGGGAATGCATCCGAATTGGTTGTTGAGGTCTTCTGATGAAATTTAGCCCTGTTTCTTAGCTTTCGGATGGCTTTGGAATTTCTGGATTTGGACTTAGGTAGGTTGATTTATGATGTTTGTACCAGAATGCGATTGGTGAACCTATTTTTGCGGTTCTGGTGTAGTATCTTGCATTTGTGACCTGGTTACACTCGATACTGGACAGAGTTGCCTTCTTCAACATTGTAGCCCGATCTCTTAGCTTCGAAACGGTGGGTCTTGGACCTTCATCCGATAATCGTAGTGCCTTTAGTGCCACTACCGTAAAATGATGTCAAAAACTATTTTTCTGGGTTTGAGCTTAACTTTCATTTCCGGACTTTTCCCTAGCTTGACTTGTATTTGTACTTCTGGGAGCTTGCTGAATGGCTATTGAATGAACTTGTTGTGTGTGTACCTTTGGATTTGATTGAGAAATATAATGAAGCCATGACGGCTGGAAAAGTAATCAAATTTAGGGGAAGTGCTGTCCGAACTTTTAAAGGGCTTGATTGGTTTGCGTTTGTGATCTAAGGCTTGGATTTGAGTAAGGCGATGATATTTGATGGATGGTTTCTGAGCCATGGAGGTGAGTGACCCTAAACTGTTTCCAAAGTTATTATTGAAATGTTTCTTGCATTATTTACTCGACGGCATCTCATGCGTGCTTGCATGTGAATTCATGATATGATTTTGCCTTCAATGAGTTCTGGGAAAGTCTTGTGCTGGACACCAACGTCTCCACCCTGTTTATGGTTCATGTTCATGTTATCTGGAGCTCAAAAATGGGCTCCCTCTCACTGTTAATGTTAAATGATATATTTGAGCGTTGGGTGTTCAAGTGCAATGATTTCACTGGCTCACGACAGCAATTAACGTACATTTGATCTTGGAATCATGACATCATTGAAATGCATTATTGTGAAATATGTTTGAGCTTAACTTTCATTTCTGGACTTTTCCCTAGCTTGACTTGTATTTGTACTTCTGGGAGCTTGCTGAATGGCTATTGAATGAACTTGTTGTGTTTGTACCTTTGGGTTTGAATGAGAAATATAATGAAGCCATGACGGCTGGAAAAGTAATCAAATTTGGGGGAAGTGCTGTCCGAACTTTTAAAGGGTTTGATTGGTTTGCGTTTGTGATCTAAGGCTTGGATTTGAGTAAGGCAATGATATTTGATGGATGGTTTCTGAGCCATGGAGGCGAGTGACCCTAAACTGTTTCCAAAGTTATTATTGAAATGTTTCTTGCATTATTTACTCGACGGCATCTCATGCGTGCTTGCATGTGAATTCATGATATGATTTTGGCTTCAATGAGTTCTGGGAAAGTCTTGTGCTGGACACCAAAAAACCGGTCCGCTCCTCCCAAACCCTGGTTTTAATGGGGTTTTCTTTTTTTTTTTTTTTTCCGCATTGTTTCATTTTTTGTTTTTTAATCTGGGGAGGCTCAACAAGGGCTCCCTTCACTGTTAATGTTAAATATCTATTTTGAGCGTTGGGTGTTCAAATGCAATGATTTCACTGGCTCACGAGAGCAATAAACGTACATTTGATCTTGGAATCATGACATCATTGAAATGCATTATTGTGAAATATATTTGATGACTGCTTTTACTAGTTACTCGCTGAGCTTCTAGCTCACCCCAAAATGATTTTATTCCCCTCCACAGGGCTCAAGGCGAAGGAAGGGCGAGTAGTACTTATTCATGTAGCTGGATGGCATATATCTTGTACAGTTTGGATTTGGAATCATTTGATGTATAGTTGAAAATTTAGTTTCCGCTTCGCTTATGACATGTAATTATTGAAGAA
>NW_020862562.1:0-28394 GCF_003713205.1 Coffea eugenioides | reverse complement strand
AATCACATTGGTTTCCGATGATCGTTCATGTCACGGAAAAAGAAATCTACATTGTTGATCCTCTGCAAAATGACACAACATTCTATGATGGAATAATGCATCTTCTGGTATTACAAGAGAAATTACAGCTTATATTAAATTACAGCTTATATTAATATGAAATATAGTAAGATGACCTTTTTCCCCTTGGTTTTTTTTTTTTTTTGGGGCTTAGGTATGGATTTTGAATAAATTCTTGAATAAGGATTGGAGCTGGACTTTTTATCTTGTAAATCATAATTCACGACAGAAGGATGCATCAAGTTGTGGTGTTTATACATTGAAATTTATACAATGTTGGGCAATGGGACGCCGACCCAACATTACTAAATCAGTAAGTACACAAATGCTTGTTGTCAGACTCATGCTAGTTTATTGCATCCAACTAATATTTGTATATCAGACTCATGCTAGGATTGCTAGGAAGTTTATGGCCTTGGAGATTGCAATGAGTAAACTGGCAGACCCCTTCAATTATGCTTCCTTTTTGAATGAGAATAAATTGGGAAAGGAGACTGAGGTCCAAGGAGGTACATTTTGTCTTAATATTATCATCCACTAGTCAATGTTAAAGGAATGCTTTATGTAACATTCTTTTTTTTTTCAGTGCAAACTGAAAGGCCACTTGCTAGGATAACTCGAGCTGCTTCTCGAAAGGTTTCAAATAGCAAACTCCTAATTCTGGACCTCAATGGGGTGATTCTAGCCAAGAATTCCAATGACAGATATGACTTTAAATTCAGGCCATATACCCATGAATTTTTGAAATTCTGCTTCTCATGTTTTAATGTGGCAATTTGGTCATCAAAACAATGGTATGTGTCGACCTATATTTTAGTTAATTGATTTATATGTTACACCTTTTTTTCCCCCTTTATTTTTCTGCAATTCTTCTTTTTTTCCCAGGCATAATGTTCAACGTGTAATCAAAAATCTGCCACATTTTAAATGGGAGTTTGTTTGGGTGAGACTTCATTTGTCATTATCAGAATTTGTAGAATCAGTCTCTTAGCAAAATTTTGCAGAATCAGTCTCTTATTTTTGGGTAATGTTCCATTGGATATGCTGTATTTTGCAGAATCAGGCTCACTGCACTGTAGTCGAAACCAAAACTAAAGAAAATCCAGAAAAAAAGATTATGTTTAAGGACTTGAGGAAAGTTTGGAAAGATTTTGAGCAATATGGTCTGTCTAACACATTGTTAGTCGATGATTCTCCATATAAATCATTCTTTAATCCTGTAAGTATACTTGTTATGTGACATATTCTTGTACTCTGTTCTGGATGATGCTCTAATTTTTTTCCTTTGCTGAATTTTTTAGAGATACAATGCCATCTTCCCCGAATCTTATGCGTTTTCAAGTGAAAAGGATAATTATCTGGGTGAGAAGCATCTTTCTTGGCTTTGTGATTTTCATTATTGAATTAACCTGAAATTATTCAAGTAACTTGAAAAGAAATATCTGCAGATCCTAAAGGAGAATTTGCTCAGCACTTGAAGAAATTGGCTGAAGCTGATAACGTAGAAGAATTCATCAAACAAAACCCATTTGGTCAACCGCCCATAATAGAAGAAAGTGACGAATGGCACTTTTACATGAAGGCTCTTAATGAAAGCTGATTTGCGGATTGAAAGCTGGGACGAATGGCAGTGATGAAGATAGAGAATTATTTCAATGGATTATCTAAGGACAGCGGCTGTGAGGGAAGATAAAGAAGTGAAGGTTCTGGGGATGAAGGACTTGTTCAAAGTTCAGATGTTTCAATGGAGAGAAGCTCTTGGAGAGGAAGTGAATGGGCAGTGAAGAGATGATCAGTCAGAGAGAGAGGAAATGGTGAATTACAGGTTTCATCATCAGTACCAGGTGGCTGGCAGAGCTTTTACTGAAGTTGGATTGCTGGAGCCAGCCCATTTAACACCTGCACAAGTGAACTTTAATTTATTGTTTTGTTATTGTTATGTTTAAAAAAATTGAAATTCTGATTCATGTTCACTTGTTTATGAACAGATTGGAGATACTTCATCTGCTCAATTCTGATTCATGTTCACTTGTTTATGAACAGGTTGGAGATACTTCATCTGCTAGCCAACATGACGATGAGCCTGGCTCTAAACGACAGCAGCTGTGAGGGAATAGAGAAGTTGTGAAGGTCCTGGAGATGAAGGACTTGTTCAAAGTTCAGATATTTCAATGGAGAGAAGCTCTTGGAGAGGAAGTGAATGGGCAGCGAAGAGTTGATCAGTCAGAGAGAGAGGAAACGGTGAATTACAGGTTTCATCAGAGAGAGAGAGAGGAGCACTGAAATGGTGAATTACAGGTTTCATCAGTACCAGGTGGCCGGCAGAACTTGAAGGAGTACCGTGATACCACTTTGAATGGTGCTGTTGAACAGATGTACAATGTAATGGCTTCACGTCAGAGGGTTCGTTATCGCTGCTGCATTCAGATCATCAAGACAGCCACTGTTCCCATTAGTGTTCAAGAAGGTGTGGCCACCTACGCGTCAGCTCAAGACCACATACAAGGCATCCAAAACGCATCTGCTCAAGACCACATACAAGGCATCCGAACCCAAATTGTTTATGTAACATGTGTGGTCTATTGGATATGATTAAGCCTATAACCGATTTCTCTGCAATTTTGTTGCTGTACTTTTTAGTACTTTTAAGATTTTCTGGTGTTTGTGGTCTTTTGGATATGATTAAGCCTATAACCGATTTCTGCAATTTTCTTGCTGTAGTTTTAAGTACTTTTAAGATTTTCTGGTGTCTGGTGTCTCCCTGCAGAACATGACTACGTTTGATTAAGCCTATGACTGATTTCTGCAACTTTGTTTCGGAAGTTTTAAGTACTTTTAAGATTTTCTGGTGTCTCCCTACAGAGCATGACAACGTTTCTAGACTACTTTTTAAGCTATGGACAACTTTATACCCGCAATCGGGTTAAAGGCTATTTAAATCTGTTTCCATAAAATCTCTCTAACCTGAATGCGGGTTAAAAGATTTTAGCGAGTTACTATAAATCTGTTGCCATAAAATGTGTTGATGATGCTTCAAAAATACAGAAAAGGCAAATTTAGTGCAAAATGAATGCTACGGATGATGATGATAATAACCTTATAAATTTGAAAAACGCGCCTGAAAAATGGAGAAGAGAAGAAGAAATGAAGCTGAAATCGCGTTCCTGGAGGCTATATTCGGACACATAAAACGCGACTAGAAACGCTCCTTCAACTCGCGTTTACTAAGTCGCGTTTCCTGCACAAATCCTGCAGGAACGAAAACGCGACTATGTTGGAAAACGCGAAGTTTAGTCGCGTTTATAAAGTCGCGTTTGTGAATCTTGATCCAGGCTTGAAAACGCGATGTTTATGGTAAACGCGACTTTGTGTCGCGTTTTGAAGCGCGTTTTCTTCAGTCTCGTTGCAGAATTTGAAACGCGTTTTGATGAAAACGCCACTTGGAAGCGCGTTTTCATGCTAGGTGCGTTTTCTTCTGCAATTTTTTGCAGAAAATGAACTGTGAAAAATTACCATTGGTACCCCAATCACTCAAAATGCATCATAAATCATTTGTTTGTAAAATTTATCGATGTGCACACATGTAAAACATTAAAAACATGCATTTTACCTCTTTTAAACGGATCAAATAACCTTGTAACGCAAATCGAGGGTTGAGTTGCTTGATCAAAGTTCACTTTTTTTTTACCTCAAATGGTCATTTTTGCTTCCAATTGCCAACCGTATAGCAAGTTATGGTTATCCGGATTACCTCGTTTACCTTGGGTAGTTATCCGGATTACTCTGTCACTGTACAGCCAAAACACCAGCTCTTTTTGTTGTAATGGATGAAAGGCATAAATTTGCTGGTGCTTTAATGGAAAACACCATTTTTTCCCCTAAAAACTAATTTGTTCCAGGATATGAATGTTAGCAAGTTATGGTTATCCGGATTACCTCGTTTACCTTGGGTAGTTATCCGGATTACTCTGTCACTGTACAGCCAAAACACCAGCTCTTTTTGTTGTAATGGATGAAAGGCATAAATTTGCTGGTGCTTTAATGGAAAACACCATTTTTTCCCCTAAAAACTAATTTGTTCCAGGATATGAATGTTAGCAAGTTATGGTTATCCGGATTACCTCGTTTACCTTGGGTAGTTATCCGGATTACTCTTTTTGTTGTAATGGATGAAAGGCATAAATTTGCTGGTGCTTTAATATGTTTTGTACCAGCTCTTTATGGGAAACATGCCAGCTCTTTATAGGAAATATTGGTTAAATAGCGCCCAAAGGAAAACTAGTATGTTTTGTATTTAACATAAATTAAATATGTGAAATTTTAAAAAAATAAAAAATTACCCATAACATACCAGCTCTTTATGGGAAACTGGCAGGTTTTGTAGTATGTTTTGTACCGGCTCTTTATGGGAAACATACCAGCTCTTTATAGGAAAATTTGGTTAAATAACACCCAAAGGAAAACTAGTATGTTTTGTATTTAACATAAATTAAATATATGAAAGTTAAAAAAAAATAATACATTACCCATAAGAAACCAGCTCTTTATGGGAAACTGGCAGGTTTTGTAGTATGTTTTGTACCAACTCTTTATGGGAAACATACCAGCTCTTTATAGGAAAAATTGGTTAAATAGCACCCAAAGGGAAACTAGTATGTTTTGTATTTAACATAAATTAAATATGTGAAAGTTAAAAAAACAATAAATTACCCATACCATACCAGCTCTTTATGGGAAACTGGCAGGCTTTGTAGTATGTTTTGTACCAGCTCTTTATGGGAAAAATTGGTTAAATAGCGCCCAAAGGAAAACTAGTATGTTTTGTATTTAACATAAATTAAATTTGTGAAAGTAAAAAAATAAAAAATTGCCCATAACATACCAGTTCTCTATGGGAAACTGGTAGGTTTTGTAATATGTTTTGTACCAGGCTCTTTATGGGAAACATGCGAGCTCTTTATAGGAAAAATTGGTTAAATAGCGCCCAAAGGAAAACTAGTATGTTTTGTATTTAACATAAATTAAATATGTGAAATTTTAAAAAAATAAATTGCCCATAACAGTATGTTTTGTACCAGCTATTTATAGGAAAAATTGGTTAAATAGCGCCCAAAGGAAAACTAGTATGTTTTGTATTTAACATAAATTAAATATATGAAAGTTAAAAAAAATAATAAATTACCCATAACATACCAGCTCTTTATGGGAAACTGGCAGGTTTTGTAGTATGTTTTGTACCGGCTCTTTATGGGAAACATACCAGCTCTTTATAGGAAAATTTGGTTAAATAGCACCCAAAGGAAAACTAGTATGTTTTGTATTTAACATAAATTAAATATATGAAAGTTAAAAAAAAATAATACATTACCCATAAGAAACCAGCTCTTTATGGGAAACTGGCAGGTTTTGTAGTATGTTTTGTACCAACTCTTTATGGGAAACATACCAGCTCTTTATAGGAAAAATTGGTTAAATAGCGCCCAAAGGAAAACTAGTATGTTTTGTATTTAACATAAATTAAATTTGTGAAAGTAAAAAAATAAAAAATTGCCCATAACATACCAGCTCTCTATGGGAAACTGGTAGGTTTTGTAATATGTTTTGTACCAGGCTCTTTATGGGAAACATGCGAGCTCTTTATAGGAAAAATTGGTTAAATAGCGCCCAAAGGAAAACTAGTATGTTTTGTATTTAACATAAATTAAATATGTGAAATTTTAAAAAAATAAATTGCCCATAACAGTATGTTTTGTACCAGCTATTTATAGGAAAAATTGGTTAAATAGCGCCCAAAGGAAAACTAGTATGTTTTGTATGTAACATAAATTAAATATGTGAAAGTTAAAAAATAATAATAAATTGCCCATAACATACCAGCTCTCTATGGGAAACTGGCAGGTTTTGTTAAAAATGTGATTTAAGTTTACTTAACGGTCATCTGATTTTCACGTGACCAATTCCGTTAAAAATTGGCTAAATTGTTGTTTTGAGGATAACATTGGTCAAAAATTATTAATTCAGACATCAAATGTGTCGTGCCCAAAAGTTGAGGGACGAAATGTGTCCTTACCCCAAAGTTTGGGGATGAAAACCGTCATTTTCCCGGTTGGGGTCAGAATGGTTGACTGGCCCACTCTTTTACTTGGATTTTAAGATTGGGCTTTGATTAATTTTGGTTGGTTTTAATTGATCAAAAAAGGTGGGCTGACCCGCTTCATTTTTCTTGGACTTCCTATCGGGCAAAGTAGTCTTGGCCCGAGGAGAAGTCAGTCAATGGCCCAATGGCCTATTACCCAAGAATATCTGGTAACGTCTTTGCACATTAGTCCCTGGACTGTTAAGTAATTATGGTACGACCCTAATATCTTGGAATTTCTTTTAATTAGGTCACTAATTTTATTTCAAATAAGGCCCTAAGCTTTATTTTTCTTTAATTTTGACCCCTATTCTTTATGATAATTACAAATTGACCTTAAAACTTTCTTATTTTTCCATTAGATCCCTAATTGTTTGTACTTGACTATAGGATTTGATTTGTATAATTATTTTGTTGATAAACTTTTTTAATATCTTCTAAATTTATTGTATTATTTGTACTTGACTCAGCTGTCCTGCCTTTTTTAAAAGGTGAGGCTATTATGTCTCCTTGACCTATATTAATTTTTACTTCTTGTAATGGAGGGTGTATTGAAGTTATTATTTGATCATCTTTTAATTTTCATTTTTTATATAAATTAGTTTGAACATTTATTTGAGGTGTATTATATATATCATTTATTCCTATCTTTGAAGCATAGAATGATAACCAAGTAAATAAAGGGAAATTAAATTTTTGTTTTTCTAATTCATTTTTCCATTCTAAAATTAACTTTTCTTTACATTCTGACGATAATTGAAAAAACCAAATTCTTTTTTCAGTACTTTCTTCATCTTCAAAATCCTCTTGTAAATATTTATGATTTATCTTATATGGTTTATTTATAACATTTATTTCTCCTTTCATTTGTGAATGGGTTGGAGAGTATTCTGATTGATTTTGATTTATAACTTCTGGAATAGGAGTTTTATATTTAAAATTTGAAGTGCTTTCTAAAGGAAAATTTACTTCAGTTGATTCGTAATTAGAATGTCTTGCTGGTAATCACGAATAATTGATAGTCCTAGTTTTTTTTTCACACAGTTTAAGAAAAATTAGTTAATTTTGTTGGAAAAACAAATTTAGATTGCTATTTTCCTAAAATACCCTTACATGAAATAAAGTTGGCTTTTCATATATCAATATGTTATAGAAAATCTAAATGCATTAAATGAGGTAGGTTATATTCAATACTAACAATCTATATAGTTTATAGTAATAACAACTTACATTAAATAAAGGTATTTTAGAGAAATTAAAAGACAACTACATTCTTCAATTGAAAAATGGACTATAATTTGGGACAGATGAAAAAGGAAAACAAGACTATTAAAGTGGGATGGAGGGAGTATTAGTTTTTTAAAAAAATTACTTGTGTATTGTGCTTTTTGAACAACTTTGGATCATTTATCGATTTGGGAAGTGAGTGGCTATCCTTAAGTTTCACACGGAGAAAAATGTGACCACTAGTTGAACTAACTCATTAATTAACTCATTATTCAACTTAACATGGATTTTCGTACATGATTATATTATCTAACCAAATAAATTTGCAATTTAACAAAAATAGCATAGCACAAATAAATAAAGCAACATAAAAAACATGAAGGGCATGTTCTCAACTGATCTTTTAAATCTGATTTTAATTTTGGATTTATGAAAACTGATTTTGAAACTTGATTTTAGATATTTTGGGCCCCAAAAGTTAAAAGTATGTCTTAATTCTTAATTGCTTTAAGATTCAGATTATGGCCTAATTTATTTTATATGCAAAAAAAAAATCCTTTAAACTTTAACATAATTACTAAACTACATAAAGATTAAGTAAATATTTTTGCCACACATCTCTCTCCATTTCTTCTTACTCGTTATTCCACTTCTTGATTCATCCGTTTTTCCCTTCTTCTTTTTCTTATTCAACATTTAATCTTCATAAGAAAAATAATTAATTACGTTAACACACCATGTCAGTTGTACAAAAGTTATTTATGTCTCACATAATGGCAATTTGGTTATCTTTTTGTTGAGATTAGCTTTTCAACATTTTGAAGAACACTTAAGTATTACCAAAGGAGCTTTATTAACTATAAACTAGAACACAAGAGTTACTCTACAAAATCTTTTAAAAATCAATTTCACAAAATCAGCTTTCACAAAATTAGAATCACTTGAAAACAATCCTGCAAGTCCTAAGCTACGTTTTAGATCAATTAAACCAAATTTGCATAGAATTATTTCATTTTGACATCTAAAAATTGATTATGTTAACAAATAAATGGAATAAAACAGAAAAAGGGGCATATATCTAGATGGGCACTAAACTATTAATAACATCTTTTTTCACTACACTATTTTGATTTTTAGATCTCCCACTTAGGTTTTAGACCAACCATAGGTCTTGCTCCCAACTCATGTAATCATGACAGGGATAAGTTACTACTTTAGTCTGACTCACATATCTTAAATTCACTATTCAATAAAGGTGTTGGGAAGCAAATAACTGGTTAAATAGCGCCCAAAGGAAAACTAGTATGTTTTGTATTTAACATAAATTAAATATATGAAAGTTAAAAAAATAATAAATTACCCATAATTTCAAGAACTTGCTTCCCATCACCTTTCCAATTATTTGCATAAGAAAAATGAGACGTGATTAAAATTATCTAACATAATCTTGAATAGTGTTAATTAAGATATGTGAGTCAGACTAAAGTAGTAACTTATCCCTGTCATGATTACATGAGTTGGGAGCAAGACCTATGGTTGGTCTAAAACCTAAGTGGGAGATCTAAAAATCAAAATAGTGTAGTGAAAAAAGATGTTATTAATAGTTTAGTGCCCATCTAGATATATGCCCCTTTTTCTGTTTTATTCCATTTATTTGTTAACCTTAAGTTGTGGCTGGGGAGAGGAGGCGAGTAGAAAACAAAACTAATTCCAGCAGCTGGACCTATAAAATGTTAAATGGCTTTACGGATGAATTATATATGTTCAATTGCCAACTCCAACTTCGTAATTCGGTGTGGAAAGAGTCGCAACAACGGCTCAAGCTTCCACTTTGACCAACGCACTTAACCCCACATTATGTTTAAAGAACCCAATTAATGAAGTTCTGAAATAAATTTTAAACATCTTAACCAAAATTCTCCAAAATTAATATATGCACACAATCCTCCAATGTAGATAATTGGGAAATTTAGAGTTCAAAATATTGGGATCGTTATATTTGTCACAGTAAATTAACCTGTTTCATTTGTTTCCTTTGACTTTTTTGTTTGTGTTTTTTTTTTCTTTTCATATTTCTAATTTTGATTTACTGCCTCTCCCTTTTACACTTTACGTTTTATTCTGATGGCTTTTCTTTGACTTTTTATGCAATGTAAGTAATTTTATTTGATTTGGTGGTGCACTAGAATGGCCACAATGAAATGTCTTATTACCCAAAGAATGATGTCAAAAAATTTTTAATCGTTCCACTTTGTGGCATGCATGTAAGAATAAAATGTTTCCATTTTTATTGTTTAGCATAATCAATTTTTAGATGTCAAAATGAAATAATTCTATGCAAATTTGGTTTAATTGATCTAAAACGTAGCTTAGGACTTGCAGGATTGTTTTCTAGTGATTCTAATTTTGTGAAAGCTGATTTTGTGAAATTGATTTTTAAAAGATTTTGTAGAGTAACTCTTGTGTTCTAGTTTATAGTTAATAAAGCTCCTTTGGTAATACTTAAGTGTTCTTCAAAATGTTGAAAAGCTAATCTCAACAAAAAGATAACCAAATTGCCATTATGTGAGACATAAATAACTTTTGTACAACTGACATGGTGTGTTAACGTAATTAATTATTTTTCTTATGAAGATTAAATGTTGAATAAGAAAAAGAAGAAGGGAAAAACGGATGAATCAAGAAGTGGAATAACGAGTAAGAAGAAATGGAGAGAGATGTGTGGCAAAAATATTTACTTAATCTTTATGTAGTTTAGTAATTATGTTAAAGTTTAAAGGATTTTTTTTTTGCATATAAAATAAATTAGGCCATAATCTGAATCTTAAAGCAATTAAGAATTAAGACATACTTTTAACTTTTGGGGCCCAAAATATCTAAAATCAAGTTTCAAAATCAGTTTTCATAAATCCAAAATTAAAATCAGATTTAAAAGATCAGTTGAGAACATGCCCTTCATGTTTTTTATGTTGCTTTATTTATTTGTGCTATGCTATTTTTGTTAAATTGCAAATTTATTTGGTTAGATAATATAATCATGTACGAAAATCCATGTTAAGTTGAATAATGAGTTAATTAATGAGTTAGTTCAACTAGTGGTCACATTTTTCTCCGTGTGAAACTTAAGGATAGCCACTCACTTCCCAAATCGATAAATGATCCAAAGTTGTTCAAAAAGCACAATACACAAGTAATTTTTTTAAAAAACTAATACTCCCTCCATCCCACTTTAATTGTCTTGTTTTCCTTTTTCATCTGTCCCAAATTATAGTCCATTTTTCAATTGAAGAATGTAGTTGTCTTTTAATTTCTCTAAAATACCTTTATTTAATGTAAGTTGTTATTACTATAAACTATATAGATTGTTAGTATTGAATATAACCTACCTCATTTAATGCATTTAGATTTTCTATAACATATTGATATATGAAAAGCCAACTTTATTTCATGTAAGGGTATTTTAGGAAAATAGCAATCTAAATTTGTTTTTCCAACAAAATTAACTAATTTTTCTTAAACTGTGTGAAAAAAAAACTAGGACTATCAATTATTCGTGATTACCAGCAAGACATTCTAATTACGAATCAACTGAAGTAAATTTTCCTTTAGAAAGCACTTCAAATTTTAAATATAAAACTCCTATTCCAGAAGTTATAAATCAAAATCAATCAGAATACTCTCCAACCCATTCACAAATGAAAGGAGAAATAAATGTTATAAATAAACCATATAAGATAAATCATAAATATTTACAAGAGGATTTTGAAGATGAAGAAAGTACTGAAAAAAGAATTTGGTTTTTTCAATTATCGTCAGAATGTAAAGAAAAGTTAATTTTAGAATGGAAAAATGAATTAGAAAAACAAAAATTTAATTTCCCTTTATTTACTTGGTTATCATTCTATGCTTCAAAGATAGGAATAAATGATATATATAATACACCTCAAATAAATGTTCAAACTAATTTATATAAAAAATGAAAATTAAAAGATGATCAAATAATAACTTCAATACACCCTCCATTACAAGAAGTAAAAATTAATATAGGTCAAGGAGACATAATAGCCTCACCTTTTAAAAAAGGCAGGACAGCTGAGTCAAGTACAAATAATACAATAAATTTAGAAGATATTAAAAAAGTTTATCAACAAAATAATTATACAAATCAAATCCTATAGTCAAGTACAAACAATTAGGGATCTAATGGAAAAATAAGAAAGTTTTAAGGTCAATTTGTAATTATCATAAAGAATAGGGGTCAAAATTAAAGAAAAATAAAGCTTAGGGCCTTATTTGAAATAAAATTAGTGACCTAATTAAAAGAAATTCCAAGATATTAGGGTCGTACCATAATTACTTAACAGTCCAGGGAAAGGCTATTGTGGTAATCTGAGTTTAGATGTGTATCTAGCTAACTAAACTCTGAATTTCTAGAGTTATTTATGAGCAAGCTAGCCGTGACTTCCTTTTATGTTTTTGAGTTAAATTTCTGGTTGATTGTTGTAAGGAATGATTGTTTGTCATCAAGAGCTAATGATTGATGAAGCTCTTGGCCATTTGAGTAATTTTTGCAAGAGTTAAATCCTTGGTGGAATTGTTTAAGTGGTTTGGCCGAAATGTACTTGAAGGTCCATGAATTGTGGTTACTAAGGCCTAACATACTCTGTCTCTCTCTCTCTCTCTCGCGCCTTCAGCTGCAGATTTTACAGATCAATAGTAACTTGCTTTCTTTTTTTATTCTTCTTCTAATTAACCTCCAAGAACTTTATATATACTTTTTTTCTATGTCTTTGTAGGCGTTTCAGGAATATATTAGATATGTTATTGCATTCATATTCGTCTCATCAGCTGGCCTTTGGACATCTCTTCTGATTCTTGGCGTCATTCCACAGTTCGTGCTGCTTTTTCTGGTTTTCACTTACCCACTTGTGACATTTTTAGTTTTACATTTTATTTGGAGCGATCGGATTGATCGTGCCATTGGTTGGCTTCGTCGGAGACGTTTTGCGCGTCAGGCTGGGTATATTGCTCTTTTTGCCTACGGGCGCATTGTAGTCAGTAGTAAGGATGAATGGCACGTCGCCGTTCTCTCATGTTCTATCCTGTGTGGAATGAGTTTTCTGGGTCTTTTCTCTGCCGCCGAAGATTTTGTTCTGGCCGTTGAATCTCTATCCAAATACTCTGGTGCTGCTGCGTTGGAATTGATGGTTCTTGGTCAGCACCCTGTACAGGCCAGCTGTGCTGCTGGCCTGTATATCTTGGCGGAAGCTATAATGGTAGGTTTCCGACCATTTGGTGCTTTTCTGCCAAAAACTGAGAATTTGTGACTTAGACTTAAAATGGCATTTTGTGTTTGCAGTTCGTTGGAGCAGACCCGGCAGCGTTCCGTGGCTGCCTGACCTTCGCTCGACCCCTGCTGAACCACTGGTAGAGGCTGCTGGTAGACGGAAATCAGCTGGCGGAACCGCGTGTTTAACGGCAAACACCTGACTCGCTGGAAGTCCCGGAATATTTTAGCACTCAAATGTGCTCCGGTTACTGTTACTGTTTTCTATGATTTTAGTTCCATTTTGTTGAAGGAAAGAGCATTCCTCATTTGGCTCCTAAATTTTACTTGTATAGGATGCACTAGTTACTAAGGTTTTCTCCCAATATCAGAAGATAAGTGATTTTCTGCAACCATAAATATTGGATATTCACAATATTAAATTTGCAATGTTGAACCGACTGGTCTCTGAAAGTTTTATCAGTTCCTTAGAATAATAAACTAGGTGAATATGAGTTATTTGAGCCTCAAAGGTACCTGAAATTATCAGAAAGCTGCATGCGTGTAACAACACCTCTACATGTTCTCAAGGGAAGTATTCCAGAAAACTCTGGCAGAAAAGCTGCTCTGGCACCAAGACAAATGACCACAGCGTTATATTCCCCTGAAAAGAATATGTTTATCAAATTTCTCATCTAATCATGCTTAGTTCTCTACAAGTAGTTGACTTATTCTGTTGAACCCAGAATAGCTCAGCTGCTTCTCACGTATCAATGAGGAATAAGCTCTCAGTGACAGCATATACTTTTTTTTTCCCCTAAACGTTAGCATTTTATATATATCTCCTTAACCTGTACAGAGTTTGGACAACGGTCCAAAGAAAAGGAACAACCTGTCCCAGCAACCTACTGATGCACTATTATAAAATATGGAACTGGTTTTATTTACAAGAAGAGTTCCCTTAACAGCAAGACGTTGACTGAAGAGACGACACTGCATCAGCAGAGGCATAAGGCTCTCCAGTCTTCCCTCCCTGGTCTTGATCTCCTTTAAACTTTCATCAATAGAATTCCTGGTGGTCTCTGATTCTTTCCCCTTCGTTTTCATCCTCTCAAAGAGCCCTTGTATTAGCTTCTTTTCCTCCTGCAATTTCACTACTCTAACCATAGCATCCGTTTGAAATAAACCCTAAACCCTAAACCCTAAAAAAAAAAAAACCCTAAACTCTAAACCCTAAACCCTGAAGTGCTATCAATTTTCCATTTATCTTTGGTTCTGCTGGATTGCTGCTAGTGACAACTGTTTTTTAACTGCTCCGGTTGTTTTGTGGTAGTTTTCTTTCGACTGCTAAAATTGAAAGGTTTTTCTTCTGCTTTTTCGTAGTGTAATATCTTCCATTTTTTCTACATGCTAGTGGAAATTTATGACCAAATTACAAATCAGGCTCCGAAATGGCACTATAAATATATTGGATTAATTACAATTTGTCCCCATTAAGTATCTCGGTTTTTATCTCACATACATCACATCACAAATGGAGTCTCATTCGAGATATAAAGCATTATCAGAGGAGAATTAATGAGGGATATTAATATGTACAATTACTATCACTCACCACTGTACCTGGCAATTGGACAGGTTATGGGCGGGTTGATATTGGATTGTTATTTAAATGGGTTATTTAAATGGGTTATAGGGTTGGCAATTGGAAGCAAAAATGACCATTTGAGGTAAAAAAAAAGTGAACTTTGATCAAGCAACTCATCCCTCGATTTGCGTTACAAGGTTATTTGATCCGTTTAAAAGAGGTAAAATGCATGTTTTTAATGTTTTACATGTGTGCACATCGATAAATTTTACAAACAAATGATTTATGATGCATTTTGAGTGATTGGGGTACCAATGGTAATTTTTCACAGTTCATTTTCTGCAAAAAATTGCAGAAGAAAACGCACCTAGCATGAAAACGCGCTTCCAAGTGGCGTTTTCATCAAAACGCGTTTCAAATTCTGCAACGAGACTGAATAAAACGCGCTTCAAAACGCGACACAAAGTCGCGTTTATCATAAACATCGCGTTTTCAAGCCTGGATCAAGATTCAAAAACGCGACTTTAGAAACGCGACTAAAATTCGCGTTTTCCAACATAGTCGCGTTTTCATTCCTGCAGGATTTGTGCAGGAAACGCGACTTAGTAAACGCGAGTTGAAGGCGCGTTTCTAGTCGCGTTTTATGTGTCCGAATATAGCCTCCAGAAACGCGATTTCAGCTTCATTTCTTCTTCTCTTCTCCATTTTTCAGGCGCGTTTTTCCTCTTCCTTTCTACCCAACTCACAACTCTTCATTTTTACTCCATAATCTTGCTAGAAATCATCACCCAACACCTTTTGAGATTCATACAACCTTTTTAACTGATTAAAATCCAAGAAGAACACCTCAAATTCAGTTTTTGAAGGATTGAAGGTTAGGGTTCTTCAACTCTAATTTCTTCAATTGGAGGTCAATTGGAGGTTGTTTCATAGGGCTTTTTGCATTTTTAGCATCACCAAACATCCTTCTACGTGATTGAGGTAAGTTTCTTCATCAAAGCTTTTGATTTTTGAAGGTCATATTTTTTATCCTGAGCTATCTGACATCTTTTAATGTCGAAAATTTGATGATGTATTTGACTTTTTTTTGAATTTATTCATGCTCATTGAGATTGTTTAAGTATGTTTATGAGTTTAAATGTAGCAATTTGTTGGTCATTATTGCTTTATAAATTCATAATTGCTATATTTGAAGGAAATCGACAAATGAAGTTAGGATGTTTTTGAGCCATTGGTGATGTTTAATTATGGTTAAGAATGGCTAGTTGGTGATGTTTGAGCATGTGCATTGTGTATAGTGAGTAATTTGGTTGATTTGGTGAGTTAATTGGTTTAATTTTTGCTTAAACATGATTATAGCTATAAGTATATTTTTATTGTTAAGTTTAAATAGTTATAACCATAATTGTTGTTAATTTCACTGATTGGGTTATAATTATTCAATATCTTGTTTCAATTGGTGATTTTGAGCAATTTTTGGCATAAATTATGGCTCTTCTTGATTCGGTCTCTTACATTAGTTATTGGACGAATTGTCACTTGCAAGGACACATTAGAGATTATTTGGATCATTTTAGGATATTCATTGCCAAATTGTGCATTGTGTCGAAATACATGTGGTTAATTGCAACATTTTCTTTTAGGTACTATGCCAAGGGGAAGAAGAGCGGTACTTTCATCCTCTAGTAGTGAGGAGAGGGAGGTTAATGAGGAGATGGAGGTGACTGAGGAGGAGAATTCACCTTCTCCTCCACCAGTTAACCGACAGCCTGGTGAGGGCACCTCCCGTGGAGCGGGTAGATCGGTATTTGACGGTGCTAGGTTCAATAATCGCAGGAATCAAGAATGGCATGAGGAGCATGCTAACTTGGAGTTCCTGTTTGAGATGCATGTCAACCCAACAGTTGAGATGATGTATAACATCTCAGAGGCTTTTGCTCAGCTGGGATGGGCGCCGATTCTCACCCTACCAAACCATTACTACCCCGATTTGGTGCGCGAGTTTTACGCTAACATTGAGAGTAAGGCGCGCCATAGTGGAGAAATAGTTGAGTCCTGGGTACGTGGAAGACGAATCACCTTGTCACGTCAAGATTTGGCCGCTATTTTGGGGTGTATGGATGACGGCCGTCCAGTAGATTTGAAGAAGGAGTTTGTTCCCCCGAATAGGAGGTGGGATCCCTCGCTGGCCATGGCTAGGTTTGGTCTTGAGTACCAACCTTTTCGCTCTACAAGGAAGGAGACCATTTTGGCGAATGTCTTCGAACCTCGTCATCGGCTTATCATTTACATGATGGCTCACAATGTCATCCCAAAGAAGACGGGGCACACGGAGGTTCGCAAGAGCGATATTTACTTCCTTGATTACATGTTCCACAACCGAACTTCCCCGTATGCTCGAATTTCATTGCCGAACATCATCATCAGCCACATTAGGTCTACGGCGAGGCGTAAGACAACTTCCTTCAAACTTTCATTTCCTCGTCTACTGACTTTAATCTTCCCCCGTTTTGAGGTTCGCTTGGAAGGCATGAGACGGGAGAATGTTCCTCCACGAGCTGAAATGACTCTTACTACTCTCCGTCGGCTTGGTATTGGCACGGGGAACATTCCACGCCCTGTTCAGGAGCGGAGACAGAAGGCTAGACATGGTCGCGATGAATCTGGACCATCTACTGCAGCACCACATCCTCCTCCGGCCCAAACCAATTGGCAGCGGCTTTTCGGTCGCTTGGACGACATCGACCATCATTTAGCCCGACTGGATACTCGCCTGGACCACATTGAACATCATCTAGGCTTACATCCACCTCCCGTCAATGATGATGAAAATGAAACACATGTTGATGGTGCCTGTAGTCCTAAGAAGTCCCCAGAACAAGCAATGCCAAGATGGGCTGTACAACAAATCATTTCTAGACCATTTGATAGGCCTGAACAAGAGGCGAGGGTCCGGAGGAAACCAGAAAAATTTCATGGAATAGTGACATACGAAAGAAAAAAACGAAAAGCACGAGTACAAGACCCTCAGCATGAAAATTTGAATTCTGAGGTTGTTTTTATAGAAGAAATTCCAGGTCATGATGTGGTAAGTGCATGTCAATTGCGCTCTTTTTAATCCTATTGTTGCCTCTTTAATTCATGTCAACCAGAATGTTTAACGTGGTTCTTTTATTCCTAGTTTGGAGAAAATTTGAAAAAAATTACACAATTGGTTGGTGCCTTGGAGGTGAAAGAGAAGACAATGGAATCGCTAGCATTTCTAAAAGATGTAAGCCGTGTTCCTTGTGTTTTTCTAGTCCGATTTTAATTTATGTACTAATTTCAGCTCTAAACCAGTGTCATGTAGAAGTTTCTGGAAATTTGGAGCGTGAGTTGGACGCAGCTATAGAATTTTATCTCAATGACAGTGTTGAATCTGCAGAGTATGTTGCATTCTGGTGGCCTTAATCAATGAATTTACTGCATTGTTATGTAGCATTTGTGATTTCTTTTTCATCATGCACAGTTATGTGGAGGAGGTAGATGAGAGTGCCGATTTTCATATTACGAAAAAAAGTTTGAAGGAAGCTACATGTCCTAGTGCATGGCTCAATGACAAAGTTGAGTTTTTTACTCTTTTGAATAGTAATAGCTCCTTCTTCCTTTTCTTGTTTGAATGATGTTTTACTCAATCTGTTCTTTTTGTTCCACTACTTTAAGGTTATACTGCAATACTTTGATTTACTCCAGAAAGATTACAAGAATTTCTTTTTTTTCCATCCGATGGCATTGGTAAGTTCTAATATTTGTACTTATTCTGTTTTAAAATGTGACATATAGTTTTCTGAATCGCAAAATTTATATTTGACTCGTGCTTGTCATTCACTTCATTGCAGCACTATATGGTCATAGAATTTCCATCCATAAAAGAGAGCCTTGTGAAGGCTTTCCATCTTGAAAAGCTGGAGGAATTAATGAAAAATGCAGAAAAGGTATACAATAACTTTCATTGCTTTGTCATCTATAAAGTAGAAGGCAGCAATTATTTTAATTTACATCTGTGTACTCATTTCATGGTTATTATAAGATAGGATAATTTTTTTATTAGATAGTGTTTATTGTCTTATATTGCAGATTTTCTTCGCCATACTTCATAAATCACATTGGTTTCCGATGATCGTTCATGTCACGGAAAAAGAAATCTACATTGTTGATCCTCTGCAAAATGACACAACATTCTATGATGGAATAATGCATCTTCTGGTATTACAAGAGAAATTACAGCTTATATTAAATTACAGCTTATATTAATATGAAATATAGTAAGATGACCTTTTTCCCCTTGGTTTTTTTTTTTTTGGGGGCTTAGGTATGGATTTTGAATAAATTCTTGAATAAGGATTGGAGCTGGACTTTTTATCTTGTAAATCATAATTCACGACAGAAGGATGCATCAAGTTGTGGTGTTTATACATTGAAATTTATACAATGTTGGGCAATGGGACGCCGACCCAACATTACTAAATCAGTAAGTACACAAATGCTTGTTGTCAGACTCATGCTAGTTTATTGCATCCAACTAATATTTGTATATCAGACTCATGCTAGGATTGCTAGGAAGTTTATGGCCTTGGAGATTGCAATGAGTAAACTGGCAGACCCCTTCAATTATGCTTCCTTTTTGAATGACAATAAATTGGGAAAGGAGACTGAAGTCCAAGGAGGTACATTTTGTCTTAATATTATCATCCACTAGTCAATGTTAAAGGAATGCTTTATGTAACATTCTTTTTTTTTTCAGTGCAAACTGAAAGGCCACTTGCTAGGATAACTCGAGCTGCTTCTCGAAAGGCTTCAAATAGCAAACTCCTAATTCTGGACCTCAATGGGGTGATTCTAGCCAAGAATTCCAATGACAGATATGACTTTAAATTCAGGCCATATACCCATGAATTTTTGAAATTCTGCTTCTCATGTTTTAATGTGGCAATTTGGTCATCAAAACAATGGTATGTGTCGACCTATATTTTAGTTAATTGATTTATATGTTACACCTTCTTTTTTTCCCCCCTTATTTTTCTGCAATTCTTCTTTTTTTCCCAGGCATAATGTTCAACGTGTAATAAAAAATCTGCCACATTTTAAATGGGAGTTTGTTTGGGTGAGACTTCATTTGTCATTATCAGAATTTGTAGAATCAGTCTCTTAGCAAAATTTTGCAGAATCAGTCTCTTATTTTTGGGTAATGTTCCATTGGATACTGCTGTATTTTGCAGAATCAGGCTCACTGCACTGTAGTCGAAACCAAAACTAAAGAAAATCCAGAAAAAAAGATTATGTTTAAGGACTTGAGGAAAGTTTGGAAAGATTTTGAGCAATATGGTCTGTCTAACACATTGTTAGTCGATGATTCTCCATATAAATCATTCCTTAATCCTGTAAGTATACTTGTTATGTGACATATTCTTGTACTCTGTTCTGGATGATGCTCTAATTTTTTTCCTTTGCTGAATTTTTTAGAGATACAATGCCATCTTCCCCGAATCTTATGCGTTTTCAAGTGAAAAGGATAATTATCTGGGTGAGAAGCATCTTTCTTGGCTTTGTGATTTTCATTATTGAATTAACCTGAAATTATTCAAGTAACTTGAAAAGAAATATCTGCAGATCCTAAAGGAGAATTTGCTCAGCACTTGAAGAAATTGGCTGAAGCTGATAACGTAGAAGAATTCATCAAACAAAACCCATTTGGTCAACCGCCCATAATAGAAGAAAGTGACGAATGGCACTTTTACATGAAGGCTCTTAATGAAAGCTGATTTGCGGATTGAAAGCTGGGACGAATGGCAGTGATGAAGATAGAGAATTATTTCAATGGATTATCTAAGGACAGCGGCTGTGAGGGAAGATAAAGAAGTGAAGGTTCTGGGGATGAGGACTTGTTCAAAGTTCAGATGTTTCAATGGAGAGAAGCTCTTGGAGAGGAAGTGAATGGGCAGTGAAGAGATGATCAGTCAGAGAGAGAGGAAATGGTGAATTACAGGTTTCATCATCAGTACCAGGTGGCTGGCAGAGCTTTTACTGAAGTTGGATTGCTGGAGCCAGCCCATTTAACACCTGCACAAGTGAACTTTAATTTATTGTTTTGTTATTGTTATGTTTAAAAAAATTGAAATTCTGATTCATGTTCACTTGTTTATGAACAGATTGGAGATACTTCATCTGCTCAATTCTGATTCATGTTCACTTGTTTATGAACAGGTTGGAGATACTTCATCTGCTAGCCAACATGACGATGAGCCTGGCTCTAAACGACAGCAGCTGTGAGGGAATAGAGAAGTTGTGAAGGTCCTGGAGATGAAGGACTTGTTCAAAGTTCAGATATTTCAATGGAGAGAAGCTCTTGGAGAGGAAGTGAATGGGCAGCGAAGAGTTGATCAGTCAGAGAGAGAGGAAACGGTGAATTACAGGTTTCATCAGAGAGAGAGAGAGGAGCACTGAAATGGTGAATTACAGGTTTCATCAGTACCAGGTGGCCGGCAGAACTTGAAGGAGTACCGTGATACCACTTTGAATGGTGCTGTTGAACAGATGTACAATGTAATGGCTTCACGTCAGAGGGTTCGTTATCGCTGCTGCATTCAGATCATCAAGACAGCCACTGTTCCCATTAGTGTTCAAGAAGGTGTGGCCACCTACGCGTCAGCTCAAGACCACATACAAGGCATCCAAAACGCATCTGCTCAAGACCACATACAAGGCATCCGAACCCAAATTGTTTATGTAACATGTGTGGTCTATTGGATATGATTAAGCCTATAACCGATTTCTCTGCAATTTTGTTGCTGTACTTTTTAGTACTTTTAAGATTTTCTGGTGTTTGTGGTCTTTTGGATATGATTAAGCCTATAACCGATTTCTGCAATTTTCTTGCTGTAGTTTTAAGTACTTTTAAGATTTTCTGGTGTCTGGTGTCTCCCTGCAGAACATGACTACGTTTGATTAAGCCTATGACTGATTTCTGCAACTTTGTTTCGGAAGTTTTAAGTACTTTTAAGATTTTCTGGTGTCTCCCTACAGAGCATGACAACGTTTCTAGACTACTTTTTAAGCTATGGACAACTTTATACCCGCAATCGGGTTAAAGGCTATTTAAATCTGTTTCCATAAAATCTCTCTAACCTGAATGCGGGTTAAAAGATTTTAGCGAGTTACTATAAATCTGTTGCCATAAAATGTGTTGATGATTCTTCAAAAATACAGAAAAGGCAAATTTAGTGCAAAATGAATGCTACGGATGATGATGATAATAACCTTATAAATTTGAAAAACGCGCCTGAAAAATGGAGAAGAGAAGAAGAAATGAAGCTGAAATCGCGTTCCTGGAGGCTATATTCGGACACATAAAACGCGACTAGAAACGCTCCTTCAACTCGCGTTTAATAAGTCGCGTTTCCTGCACAAATCCTGCAGGAACGAAAACACGACTATGTTGGAAAACGCGAAATTTAGTCGCGTTTATAAAGTCGCGTTTTTGAATCTTGATCCAGGCTTGAAAACGCGATGTTTATGGTAAACGCGACTTTGTGTCGCGTTTTGAAGCGCGTTTTCTTCAGTCTCGTTGCAGAATTTGAAACGCGTTTTGATGAAAACGCCACTTGGAAGCGCGTTTTCATGCTAGGTGCGTTTTCTTCTGCAATTTTTTGCAGAAAATGAACTGTGAAAAATTACCATTGGTACCCCAATCACTCAAAATGCATCATAAATCATTTGTTTGTAAAATTTATCGATGTGCACACATGTAAAACATTAAAAACATGCATTTTACCTCTTTTAAACGGATCAAATAACCTTGTAACGCAAATCGAGGGTTGAGTTGCTTGATCAAAGTTCACTTTTTTTTTACCTCAAATGGTCATTTTTGCTTCCAATTGCCAACCCTATAGCACAAAAACAACAAATTAACTAAAACTCTTATTCAAACCACAAAATCACACCAAAATAACATAAGGTACTAAAACATTGGGTTGCCTCCCAACAAGCGCTTTTGTTTATAGTCGTTGGCTCGACTATATCACCTCATTTTTTTTTTTCAAGGAGGCTTAGTTAACGAATAATCCACCATTTTAGGTCTTGGTGGATCATTAAATGGTGACTTTATAGCAAAAGTCACATGATTTAATGGTTTGAGAAATGAAAGTGACTTACCTATCCCAAGTGTTTCATAGATATTACCTTGAATATGCACCACTTGAGAATTCACCAAAAGAATTGCCATGAGAATATCCTGGGTAGCAATACCCTTAGAACCTATACTTTCAATGCACTCCTCAAGAGGGGTGAGAAATGAGTCATTAAAACTCACCTCTTGAGGCTCAAAGTTAGTTCCAAAAATATTATCATGTGAAATGGATATTTGCTCATTAAAACACACTTGAGATCCATCATTTTCATCAAAATGCAACCCATTTTTACATACAACATTCCCACCATTCATGCTAGGATTATTTTGCAAATTATTAGAGGAAATAACTTCACACAATGCATGCAATTTCTCTTGTATTCTACTAAAGTGAGAAGTCAGTTCATCTATTCTTTCTTCAACCCTATCAAAACGGTCGGAAGTTGCATTAGCTAATTTTTCTAAAGCTAACTCCCAAGATGGCTTAGAATCATTAGCTACCATTTCAATTGCCAACTCCCAAGATGGTTTTGATTCATATTGGACACATTCAGGTTGGTAATCGTAAAAATATGAAGAATTACTATAAGTAAATTGATTATCCCAACCATAAGCAGGAGAATTGCTCCAATTAGCTCTATATTGATCAAAACAAGGATTGTAATGCTCTAATTCATCATAATAATCCACATTTTGTGCTTGCATACATGTATTAGTAGCATGATAACCTCCACACAAGTCACAAATCACATGATAAGAATTAAAAGCATTAACATTCCTCCCTTGTTCAATTTCATGCATAATTGTGTCCATTTGAACTTGTAACATGATTACATCAAATTTTTCCGTTAAACACTTCAAACCATCTTCATAAGACATACCTCTAGTAATTTCTTGGTTACCTCTATTGAAGGAGTTTTGCACTTGGTAACCATCCCTTGCCAATCTTCCACTTCTCAAGCATTGTCCTCCAAATTGACGTACCCTTCTCATCACCTAAAATTGCTTTTAAACAACCTCAAAAGCAAAATTAGTAAGAAAAATAGGTAATGAAACACATACACATAAAACACAAAAATAACAGAAAATAACATTCACACTATAACTAATGAAATGTCTAAACTAATAAAGTTACTCTTCACACCGATATTGCCAAATCTTCCCCGGCAACGGCGCCAAAAACTTGACGGGTATTTTACATACGTGCAAGCTAAAAAATACCGAATTACACCCGTTCACTGCAAGTATACTGATCAACTAGTAGTTTAGGGTATATATCGGGTCGATCCCACAGGGAAGAGTGAACAATTACCGGTATTACTAAAATTTCTCTATTATTTAGACTATCAATGAATTATAACAAATTTAACCTACTGAAATTATACAAAATAACAAATAAAAGCTCCTTAGGTTGTGGTATCCCTAACTACTCATGCAAGTGCTATATTTGGATCATCGAGTACTACATCTAGGCTAGTTATGGAGTAATTTCCTTAAACATGTGAAACCTACTTTCGTAGTGAATCAATTATACTCATAACTAATCCATACCTATTTTCATGGTTATGAAATTAGTTACAAGTTCATTTCTTCAATAAAATTACATGAAATGAATCACTAAAAACCACATAGGTGCACCTCTACTTTCGTGAGTGTA
Organism: Coffea eugenioides; assembly: GCF_003713205.1. NCBI lineage: Eukaryota > Viridiplantae > Streptophyta > Magnoliopsida > Gentianales > Rubiaceae > Coffea > Coffea eugenioides. Next base: position 4,296 of record NW_020862562.1, on the reverse strand, counting down.
CTCCTTATGTTTAGCACTTCTTGAACTAATGTTAAATCTCAATTTTCATTGTAGGAATAACACCTTAGATAATCACAATTAATGGTACCAGATTAATCATGATTTAAAGAGCTAAAGTGCTAAATAACTTGCTCAAATCATAGCAGTCAAATAGCCAAATAATAAGCACTAACAATCATAGAAAATTCAACCAAACCCAAGGCATAAACTTTAGATACACATATTAAACACAAAATCCAGAACTTGTTTATTAACTAAACTTGGAATCAAGTACAAAAGATAAAGATTTGGAAGGAACACAACCCTTGTCACGTGAGCTTTCTTCCTTGCCTTCTTCATCCTCCATCTTCTTCTTCATCTAACTAATAACAAGAATGGATGAACTATCTTACTTTATACTAAGCTAAACTAACACTAGGAAGATGAAAAGAGCTACATTTCTGCAACTTCAAGCTTCTCCTGTATGATAATTGCTTCTCTCCAAATGTCTCTGCATATAAACTACTCCAAAGCTCCATTTTTCCAAGTCAAATTCCACCTTTTGATTCCCCAATCTAAACTTTGTTAGGATAGTCAATAACAAAGGTTTTTGACTTGAAAATAAGCCACCTTTCTTGCCCTTTTGTCTTCTGAAGCATGTGCATCAAATTCCCTTGCATCTTATAGCTGGAAAGTGGTATGAACACGAGAAATGGCTGAGTCAAATTGCAGAATTTCGGCTATAAAACGCGCCTACAGAAAACGCGTCATAAACTCGCGTTTTTCTACTCGCGTGTTTATTCTGGCCTTATTTCAACTGCGAGTTTCTCCATGATAAAGGCCGAACTAGCTTTGGTGAAAAACACAAAAGTTGTAGCTCTTTGCGTTAGCTTTCCAATGCTTCAAGAATCATCCAAATCGGAGCTTTTTAGCCTGATATATGATCGAAATACTATCACCTAGTCAAACCTCTGTTTTAACTTCCGACCACAGAATGCAGCTTCTGTATTCCGACTTGTTTTCCATGGAAATGGCAGAATTGGATTTTGATGTCTTCATACGAATTGTATATCTCTTTCTTAGCTTTAAAATGGTATAAAGATCACCTCAATCCGATAAGTGTAGCTCCAGATATGGTCGAAATACCGAAGAGTGTCAAAACTGACTTGTATTGCATTTCCTCACTTGAACGTTTTTCACTTCATTCTTCTTGTTACCACTTGAATTCATCACCAATTATCTACTTTTCACCTCATTGACATCCATTGGTGATTGAATCATCATTCCTGCATAAAAATGAAGTTTTTACCATTAAAATCACTAAAAATACAATATTATCCACTTTTACCAAAAATATATAATTTTACCAAAAACCTCTTTATTTTAATTATAAAACTAAATAATCAACTCAAAATTAACTAATAAAATGCACTTAAAAATACGTAAAATATACTCTTATCAGATACTTCAGTTAATGGCTAGGATTTTTTAATCTTTTTGTCTTTGGAGTTGTAAGAAGTGTGTATTGTTTTGCCTTTATCCCCAAATATTCATGTTTGAGAATTGAGATGCTCTCATGTGATCACTGCTACTTATATCTTATTATTTTATACAACCTCTCTATCCTTCTAGATTAAAGATGCAATCGAGTCAAATCTAATTCGAATTTCACTACACTTGAGTTCAAATTTGATTCTAATAAGTATATTTGAACTTGAGTTCGAGCTCGCTGAGTCTTCAATTTTGCAACTCAAATTCGACTTGAGATATACTTGAACTTGAACTCGAGTAATTCTAAACTAGAAAAACAATTCAATAGAACATGAAATATTTTCTAATCAATTCCCTAAACAATATATTAAAAACTTTTGATTTTGACATAGACGGAAACCCGAAAGTTCCTGTTCCAAAAGTTCTAAATCACTCTAAATAATTGACTTTAGATTTTGATTTTGAACTAATAACATAAAATAGTAATGACCATAGAATTGGAAAAATAAATTAAAGAAGTGGGAATTAAGAGAGAGATAGGAGTAACAGAGTGAAGATATAGAGAGAATTTTTGTTAGGGAAAAAATAGTGACAGCTAGAGAAAAATGAAGCGTAGTAAAAGAGAAAGCAAAGCTAAATATGTATATATTATGGTATTTTGAAAATTATCTATAAATAATTTCACAATTATAAAAAGTTAAAATTATGTATACAAAAGTTCAATAAGGTTTGCTAGTATTTGAGTTTATATTTTGGAGCTCGAGTCTAACTCGATTTCTCACTTAAGTTACTCAAACTCAGGGTTGAACTCCATTTTTATCCTTAAGCGAAGCATTTTTAGAGTGAAGTACTGAATTATTCACGAGTAGCTCAGTTCATTATACAAGAATGTCCTTTAAAAAATACATATTAAGTCAAATAATATAGTTATGAAAATTAAATGATGTTAAGTTAGTTCTTTTATGTCTAAAGATAACACAATTGTTTAAATTGGCATTTAAAGACTGTGTATATATAAGATAAGAATGCAGTATGCTTTCCACGTAAAACAAACAAAGGTACAACAATTGTTCTCTTTATTTGTTGGATAATTTTGTAAAGATTAAATGTTATGTATACTGATAGTATATACAATATCATGATTGGATATATGACACACATGCAAAATTTGAATTTTAAATTCAAATTATGTATCATATATCTAATGATGAAAGTGCATACACTATCAGTGTATATAGAAGATTAATCCTTTAGTAAACACAAGAGGTTAATAGGAAAATAACAAAAAGATAAAGACAAGTGCACGACCCATCTTTTTTTTTTTCCCCATTTTATAATGTACCTGCAATCATAACGGTTTAGGATAAGTGCATCTACGTTATATAACACATGGAATATCTTTAGGATAGCGTTTGTTAAAGTTAGTTATTTTTTTTTTCCTTTTATATGAGTTTTTTGCCATGAAATTTCGGGTTTCCGTCTATGTCAAAATCAAAAGTTTTTAATATATTGTTTAGGGAATTGATTAGAAAATATTTCATGTTCTATTGAATTGTTTTTCTAGTTTAGAATTACTCGAGTTCAAGTTCAAGTATATCTCAAGTCGAATTTGAGTTGCAAAATTGAAGACTCAGCGAGCTCGAACTCAAGTTCAAATATACTTATTAAGAATCGAATTTGAACTCAAGTGGTAGTGAAAATTCGAATTAGATTTGACTCGATTGCATCTTTAATCTAGAAGGATAGAGAGGTTTGTATAAAATAATAGATTAAGTAGCAGTGATCACATGAAGCATCTCAATTCTCCAAACATGAATATTTGGGGATAAAGGCAAAACAATACACACTTCTTCCACTCCAAAGACAAAAAAGATTAAAAATTCTAGCCATTAACTGAAGTAAATCTGATAAGAGTATATTTTACGTAATTTTTAAGTGCATTTTTTATTAGTGTAATTTTTGAGTTGATTATTTAGTTTATAATTATAAAGAGGTTTTTGTAAAATTATATATTTTTGGTAAAAGTGGATATATTGTATTTTTAGTGATTTTAATGGTAAAAACTTCATTTTTTATGCAGAATGATGATCAATCACCAATGGATGTCAAATGAGGGTGAAAAGTAGAATAATTGGTGATGAATTCAAGTGGTAACAAAGAAATGAAGTGAAAATACGTTCAAGTGAGGAAATGCAATCAAATCAGTTTTTGATCACTCTTCGGTATTCGACAATATTGGAGCTACACTTATGCGGATTGAGGTGATCTTTATACCATTTTAAGCAAGAAAAGAGATATACAATTCGTATGAAGACATCAAAAATCCAATCTTTGCCATTTCCATGGAAAACAAGTCGGAATACAGAAGCTGCATTCTGTGGTCGGAAGTTAAAACAGAGGTTTGACTAGGTGATAGTATTTCGATCATATATCAGGCTAAAAAGCTCCGATTTGGATGATTCTTGAAGCATTGGAAAGCTAACGCAAAGAGCTACAACTTTTATGTTTTTCACAAAAGCTAGTTCGGCCTTTATCATGGAGAAAATCGCAGTTGAAATAAGGCCAGAATAAACACGCGAGTAGAAAAACGCGAGTTTATGACGCGTTTTCTGTAGGCGCGTTTTATAGCCGAAATTCTGCAATTTGACTCAGCCATTTCTCGTGTTCATACCACTTTCCAGCTATAAGATGCAAGGGAATTCGATGCACATGCTTCAGAAGACAAAAGGGCAAGAAAGGTGGCTTATTTTCAAGTCAAAAACCTTTGTTATTGACTATCCTAACAAAGTTTAGATTGACTATCCTAACAAAGTTTAGATTGGGGAA
>NW_020862561.1:0-8200 GCF_003713205.1 Coffea eugenioides | reverse complement strand
TGTTCTTTCAATGGTATAAATGTCAAGGACTGATTCTATTTTTATGAATTTTTCCAATTTTCCAAAGTTTACTGAAATTGCAAGCCTGTTTTGCTCTGTTCTGTCTGGAACAGTGAATTTGAGCTCAAATTTGAATGATTTTGGATTTAAATCTGGGAAAAGTTTCTTCTAGAGAGTTTTAGTACATTGATTCTAGTTTTCAACGTATAAAGTTTATAATTTTTGGACTTTTACGCAAAAAAAAAGAAAAAGAAAAAAACCTCCCCAAAAAAAACAAAAACAAAAAACTCCGATGGAGGGAGAGAGGAGGAAGAAGGGGAGGGGAGGAGATAGAGAAGGAGAGGAGGAGAGAGAAGGGAGAGAGCAGAGAGAGAGAGAAGAGAAGATGCGCGGAAGGAGAAGAGAAGGTCCGTAGACGAAAGGAGAGAGGAGAGAAGATAAGGAGAAGATAGGAAGGAGGGAGGAGGAGAAGGGAAGGGAAGGAGAGATGAGGGAGGAGCAGGGAAGATGGAGAAAGTGGCAGAAGAGAGAGAGCAGATAGAGGAGAGCAGTGAGGAGGCAGAAGAGACGAAAGCGAGGGGGAGACGAATGAAGAGAGGAGAGGGAGAGAGAGATAGGGAGAGAGGGAGGTGAGGGAGAAGAAGGAAGGACGAGATGAGGAGGAGAGAAGACGGAGGAGAGTAGCGAGGAAGGGAGAAGTGGAAGAGAAGAGATGAAGAGAAGCGAGGAGAGAGGTAAGGAGAGGAGAGATCAGAGAGGCAAGGGAGATGGGAAGAGAGAGGAGGAGAGAGAGAGAGGAGGGAAGAGGAGAGGGAAGAGGAGAGTGAGATAGATGAAGGAAGGAAAGGAGAGTAGGGAGAAAGTAGAGAAGAGGAGAGAGGAGATAAGGGGGGGGAGAGATAGAGAGGGAAGATGAAGGAGGGGAGAGGAGAAAAGATAGAGGAGGAGAGAAGAAGAGACGAGAAGAGGAAGAGAAAGAGGAGGAGTGAGGGGAAGGAGAGGAGGAGCGGGAAATAAAGAGATGAGGGGAGAGGAGCCGAGAGAAGGGAGGAGAGATATGATTTTTCCAAGTAGTATCATACCAAGCTAGAAATTTTCTAGTTTCAAACAAAGTACTCTTTTAAGTACTTTCAACCTTCCTTTGCGATTGTGGGTCCATTTTAAGTTTAATTTCATAGTTGGATACAATGTCTCTTTGAACTTTAAACCTTCATCTTGAATCTTAGTTTCCAAAGGATTAATCCACTTTTGATGATTCTTCTTGGTTGCCTAACTTTCTTGGCTAATGGCACCTCATTTCATACTTGAGAAATGGACTTCAAACCCTAGTCTTATGCCCTCGATTTCCATGAGTATGAACTTTAAAAAGGGAGCATTTTGACCAGAGTAATTATTGGTGAATTTCACTAATTTTATACTCAAAACTTGGAACCTTTAGCTTTGACATTTACTTTGAAAATGAGTGGAGTTTTGGATGAATTTTGACTCCATTAGTTTGGAAAATGTGAATGCTCTTTATATTCCAAAGTTTGGACATGAGATTAGAAGTTTGAGAGATGGAAACCATCTACCCTTTTTCTCGATTTTCGTGCCAAAAATAAATATGGTACTTTCTTTTGGAATTGAGATTTATTTACCACGACTTAAATAAAAAACAACCTCTGATTTCTCTTTGAGCATTATTTCAATGATTTAGCGAGAAAAGCTCCTTTAATTTGACTTGAACTTGTGACCTTGAGAGTGGGTAGCCAGAAAATGTTTTTCTTATTAACCTTGGTCAAGTACTGATGTGAGCGCGGAAGCAACTTAGGATTTTAGAGGACACGTTGCGGAATTGACGGAGTTGAACCCAAACTCGGACCACTCAAGAACGAATTCAACGGTAGAGAACGCCACAATCAAGTGTGTTTGCTTGATTGATAAGTCAATAAACAACTTAGGAACCACGCTAGGATGTTCAACTTAGCTTTCACAAGCTAGAGGAATTTGCCTTAATGGAAGACAAAATTTTGGAATTTTAGTAATAATATCGCAAAAACTAAATGTACCATCAGCTTTAGGGTTATTTATAACCTTGACTAAACCTAATAAAGCTTGGAAAACATTAAGGGAAAATCTGTGAGGACTCGAATTTTCTTATTTTTATTTTATTTTTTTGGCTTAATTAATTATTTACTCACCCGTTTTCTCTGAATATTTTATTCCAACCTCTTTATACTCAATTACATGGAACTATGACCTACAAGTATTTTAAAAGTGCCTTGATTCAAAAATTTATTTCTGAAAGCTTGTTTAGAGTGAATAGTGGATGCGCGTTTGGAGACAATAATCGATTCGAGAATACAATAAGTTTGAAAAATTGGAGACTTGTACATTAGTCTTGAAATAGGTATTTTTATGTTTAAGTACTCAAGTGTTAGTTAGTTATACTATCGTTATAAGAATTTATTGGAAATTTCACGCTATCGCGCATAAAACGGAAGTACACATTTTTGCACGCGCGATTAATTGAGGGACTTTGGAGACTTATTTTTAGACTATTAAGAGTAAATAATAATAGTATGAATGGAAGTGCATTAGAGGTTTAGTGCACTAGTGAAACAAACTCGAGAGGAATCGAGCTTGAAATGCGCGCGTGTGTGCGCGGGGAGAGAGTTGACTTTTGAGACAATTTGAACCACACACTTTAGCTTCTCAAGGAAGCTTCATTTTCATCAAACACTCTCTCTCTCTTCACTCATGTTGGCCGGCCACCCATAGGAGGAAGAAGGAGCCAAAGTTCTTCATTTTTCTTGCTTCATTTCTTCATCAAATCCCTCCAAAATTTACACACAACTTGCAAATCACTTGGTGATCAACCTAAGCTAGGAAAGGAGCTTCATCTCACAGTTTTTCTTGAGCTTAAAGTGACCGAAATTTTCTGCCTTAATCATCTAAGAAGGTATACAACGATCAATCTCTTAATTCTTGATTTATGGAAGTTATATTGCACTTATGAGCTCATAGATTCACATGGGTAGCTTTATATTGTTGGAAATCTTGTGAGTGGGCTCTATGAAATCCCACAATGGCTTGATGAACTGATTTGATGAGATTTGATGTTATTTATGTTGGATTAGTGCTTAATCTAGTGAAAATAAGTGGTGTTGTGAAAGATAGCACAAAGGAAGTGAAAAGGAAAATTTTACCGTTTCTGCCCCTGCCATTGCCGTGCACTTTGGTGCAATTTTTGGTGGTCCAATTGACTTTTTTTTATGTAAATGTGTAATATAGGTTGTGTATAAAGTTTCCTAAAAAATTTATGTGATTTGGATGAGTGAATGTTGAGATCTCGAAAATGTAGCAAAACTGGAATTGTGTCCCATACTGCTCTGGCAGTGATTTTCAAACAGCTATAAATCTTTTCTCCGACGTCGAAATCGAGTGCCGTTTGTGGCATTAGAAACTAGACATTTCCAGTTTTCCAATGGTATAAAATTCATGCCTTGATTCCACCTGAGTGAGATGTACAAACCTTGTAAAATTGCCTGTTCTGTTTCTCATCTGTACTGGAAGCCCTGTTTTGAGCTGCGACTTGATGCTCAATTATGAGCTAGTTGTGGACAGAATTTTAAAACAATTTCTTCTGTGAAATTGTACCTTTATGAATGTAGTTTTCAATGCCACCAACACGCTCAATTCCAAGTTGAATTAAGTGAGTTGTGGCTGAATTTCGAAACTGACTCAGTGATGAAAAACCCTCTCTTTGGCTAGTTGAATGACTCTTTTTGAATTGGGACTTGTGATCTTGAAATTCTTGGTGTTAATCACCTACCAAATGTATCTTGGATATTTGTTAGACATTTGTATTCATAAATGGACCATGTTTGAAAAGATTCGTTGGCCAAATGTTTTAAAAAAAAAAAGGGAAATGGAAGTACAAGGCAGCTTTGCCTTGGAAAATTGGAACTTTAGTGACTTTGTTAACCCACTTCCCGAACCGATTTTTCTATGAAAATTGACAGATGAATAGCCCTTATATGGTAGTGTAATACTACCACATTTGGTGCCATTCCGAGTCCATTTCGATGCCCAACCAAAGTCCCAAAGTTTGTGATTTAAACCTGGAAATTTGCCTAACAGTCTCACTTTTCAGCAACTTTGAGCCGCTATATCTTGGTACTCAAAACTCCGAATTTTGTTCTGCTTGTTGTGTTTTAACTTTGATTGTAACTTTAATTGAGTTCCAAATTTCAGAGACTAATTCACATTGTGTGAATTTTGCCGAATTTCCTAATTTTGCCGAAAATCAACCCAAATCTGTCTTGGTATTCCAAGACAACATCTTGGACCCAAAATTTGAATGTCTTCCAATTGGAATCATGGAAAAGTGTTTTCTTGGAACTTTTAGTACTTTGGAAATAGTTTCAACGGTACCAAATTTTTCAATTTTGGACTTTCAAAGAGTGAGTTATGATTTTCCAAAGAATACCCTAAACTTGATAAATTTTGGCCATTTTGAAAAGAATCCGCGCGGGAATAATTTTATAGAATCCGGCCGTATATCCGGCCAGTTCTTGGTCGGATAGTTGGCCGGATTGATAGTGAGATTTGAAAAAAAATTGGGTTTCTTCACTGCCTCGAATCCGGCCAGAAATTCGGCCGGATATCCGGCTAGTTCTTGGCCGGATTATGACGTGGCATCTTCACGTCTGACTTCGATCGTTCGTCTGGAAATTTATTTACATGGTTTCAAACATACTTGTTTCCATCCAATGATTTTAAAGATAAAAATCAGATTTTTACTTGAGTTTGAAACCTCACCTTTGAATCTCGATTTACGAATAATTGAGACTCATTTTTGTGATATTTTCTTAGATTGTACACGGGTGCAATCTTTCTCGATAAGTAGGGGTTTTAAGCGATAGTGTGTCATAGTTAATTGTTATTTACTCAGGCGCTCAAGGGAACCTTCAAGAGGAACTCGAAGTGGATGCCTAAATACTTGTTTGAGCACTTATTCACTTGTTTCGAATTGGTGAGTGTTCCATATAGGAGTACATTACTTGAATAGTTTTACGACATGTTTACTCCATGGTCATTATGTGTTTAACTGTTAAGTGTTACCGATAATTGCTCCTATGAACTTTTCCACTGTTTTAAGGCGAGTGTATACTTTATCTCACTCGACCTACTAAAATAATAAATCTTACCGTTAACCGAGATTATTTACCGTCTACTGTTCACTGTTTGCCATTCACTGTTTACCAATTTACTTGATTACCTGCTTACTTGACTACTTGACTACTTGATTATGTGATTACCGTAAATTACGTGTTCACATGAACTTTTTCACAGTTTCACGGCGAGTGTGTACTTCATCTCACTCGACCTACAAAATTGATAAATTTTTACTGTTTACCGATTTACTTGATTACTTGTGCATGTTGTAAGCTCTAAGCTGAACTGGGCCCTGCCCTTGGTTACTGACCTACTCGAGTTAGGATTGGGATCGATCGGGTAGGTTGGAACCCTGGAACACTGTTTCGGTATATATAAGTACCACCACTGGAGGAATAAGGTGATGACCAGACAAACCGAGGGGATTCTGAAGTTATAAGGTGCAGTTGACCGAAATGGTTCCACTGGAACACCGTATCCTTCAATGTGTGTTTATTTTACATAATGATAACTGTTTCATGCTAATGTGCCAACGTACGACCCTGAGCCATACCTGTGATATGCTCAAATTACTCGTACAATGATAACTGTCTTATGTTAATGTGTCAATGTGCAACCTTAAATCATACATTGAGTATGCTCAAATTACTTGATTTATTAGAATTACTAGAGTGTTTTGGAATCTCGCTGGGCTGTATAGGTCATTCCACGTTTTTGTTTTCCTTAACAGGATTCAAGACCAAAAGTGCTCGTGAATAGTATTAGATTATTTTCTTTTGGGGAAAACTTTAAGTTGTATTATAGCAGATGGCTGTAGTAAATATTCTTTTGGGTTGTATTAAGCTTGAGAGCTGACTAATTGTAAGTATGAAGTGTTTTGGAGTACTTTAAATATATATATTGAAGTTATTTGAAGTATTCCTAGTTTTGAATTATGAATTGTACCGAATCCTGACGAGAGTTGGGCAGGCGTCCCGCCGATACCCTTGGGTTCGCCCTTGGGAGAAGTGGGGGCGTCACAAAATCGGCCAGCTCATTGGGTCTCTCTTGGCCGAAAGCTAACCTACTAATTAACTAACTTAATGACTAACTAAAGTACTATTGGACCTAAAGCCCACATGGCCGAAGCTAAGCTCAACAAGAGCTACTTAATCAGACCCAATCCTCCCTTTGAGGCTTGCTCATTCGCATCACTCCCCCTTATGAGTGGTAGACGCAACCTAATCGAAAAACTAGGTTGAGATGATTAGGACGAGAATAGTTCTGAAAAAGACTTCCGAGCGACGATTGGGTGAGAAACCCTACCGTCATATCATCTGAATTTGAATTTAAACATCAAATTTTATATATGTGACATGTATCTGAACCTGCATATGTATACACTATTAGTTCATAAAATATTTACTCTTTTTGTTTATCTTTACTTTTGTTGTAGAATGAATAATTTGAATTTGCGTACTATCCTTGATTTGTGCAAGTTTAATGGTCATAATTTCTTGGATTGACAATGCAACTTCAATATTATTCTCAAACATGAAAAAATTGCATGTCTCGACTACTCCACCTCTGCTAAATGCACCGATTGAATGTATACCATGTGCTAAGGTTGAGGAGGCGTTCAACAAAATTATGTAGACAATTATTCATGATAAAGATGAAGTTAATGTGTACAAGTGAATAGTAACTGAATATCACCCCTCTTTTGTCAAGTTATACAATTAGTTAACAATGGGTGTGTTTGGATTAACAAGATTTGAAATAAAATAATTTACTTCACAAATTCCAATCACCTTTTTATCTCACATATATCACATCACAAAAAGTGCTACAGTAATTATCTCAAATAAACTCCTATCCAAACAAACTCATAATGAGTTATAGTTTGTTTAAACGCTGTCTCCATTGTTCCTCCCTTTTCTCGGCTAGTTTGAGTGAAAATCGATGTGTTTGGACATGAGATTATTTAAAATAAGTATTGTATCCATTTTTGTAATGTGATATACATGAAAAAGATGGTTGAAAAGATAGAAATATGATTAAAAAAGGTGTTTGTGATGGATGCAAAGTAATATTTAGAAAAAAAAATTTGATATCCAAAACATCCAATTAACTTGTTAATCTAATTCGAGTACTTGTCAAAAAGACTACAGATTAAGGCCCCGTTTGGGGTTGCGGTACTTTTGGTAAAAAAGCACTTTTAGGTGTTAAAGTACTTTTAAAGTGTTTGGTAAACATCATCCCATAAAATTAGGAGTAGAGTTTTTGGCATTAAAAACACATTAGTAAAAGCTCAAATTTGGTGCTTTTGGAGTAGATTTTGTAATTAAATTTTTTTTTAAGCACAAAAATTAAAACATCAAATTTAATCATCCTGTATTATGAACCAAATAAAGAGATAAACACTTTTAACAATTTTCAAATTACATATTATCTAATATAATATGTATTTTATTGAATTATATCTCTAAACAATATATTTAAAAACAGTTTATAATTATTTTTAGGGTTATTATCACTTTACCCCCTTAACGTCGTTTGGTGTCACTATCAATTTCCCCCTTAACGTTATTTTTTAGTCACTTTACCCCCAAGACTAACGGTCAAACTTAACGGAGTTTATTAATTAAAGTAAAAAGACAAGTTTATCCCTAAAAATTATTATCACTTTACCCCCATAAACTATAGTCTCATTATTAATTTACCCCATAAAGTTATTTTTTAGGCAATTAATCCCACCATTAAACCAACTTAACAAGTTAAAAAACTTTAGAGAAAGTACCCTCCTCTTTGTATAATAAAAACAATAAAAAAAATTTAAAGTGGCTCTTTTCATCTTTAGTATCAAGAAAAAAAGTCAAAGCATTAATCTCTTTCTTCTTAGCAATCTTATTAATATTAAAACAAATACAAAGATTGGGAGGGGGAGGGAGAGGGGGAGAGAGAGATAGAGAGAGAGAGAGAGAGTTCAATTCTTTTTTATTAAATATAAATAAGAAAGAATTAAATACTTTTATTATTTTAAAATTATTTTATTTTACTG
>NW_020862560.1:0-30099 GCF_003713205.1 Coffea eugenioides | reverse complement strand
CCTCTCCAACAATGACTTCTTCAGGTGCAAAAATGTTGTAATACCACTAGGAACATGACATCATGTGACATAACTATCCAGCTGGATAGTTTCCCAACTAGTTGGACGTCATCACGGGATTGGATATGGATGTTTCTGAGACATCATGGGAAATAACTAACCAGCTGGATAGTTGCCCAACTAGTTTGACATCATCATGGGATTGGATACGGATGTTTCTGTTCTATATGGCCATTTTCAAAAATAATTGACACCATACAAAAATCTCTTGAATGACAACAGTATACCCAAAAGGCATCTCATTTCACATGCACACAATCTTTGTATCTTGATACACATCTAAAATATATCAGACTACCCACCAGTTGCAAATAGAAATATCAACCATATCTAAGCCACCTGTTTAAGTTATGCTGATAAGCTGTATTACCGCTACAAGATTGAGTAGGTAAACGAATTGGTTAGCCAGATCTATATATATATATATATATAAAGAAGCTTCCCAATCATTTCTTACTTAAGTAGCAACTAACGGCACGTCAAGCATGTTTCTCAGTTAAAAAGCAAAACCACAGTTTTACTACAGTCTGACATCAGACGAACCCAATTATAGTCCCATAAATGCTATTCCAATTTCAATTTCAATAGCTTCTTTATTCAGGCTTTCTTTTTCAAGTCATACTACTTCACATCCCCGAATTTAGCATCCAATCACCAGTTGAGAATTGATACCACTTGGCACCTGTATTCTAAACCTATCAAAAGATGTGCAACCACATAACACCTAAATAAATGATGAAGTACAGAATGCAGAACAAAACATGCAATACTAGACATAAAAAGAACAAAATAAATCTACAGAAACAAAGAAAGTTTCGTACCTCTTAGCTTTTTTAACTTACCCCGTTTTCGTATATACTACCCAAAAAGAAAAGTTTACGTTACATCGACTTATTTGTTTCATTTTCCTCCTTTTCCTCCATTTTTTTTGGCGGGGGTGGGTGGGGGCCGGGGGAGGAGGAGGTGGAGTTTTTGCAAAGCCATTTGAAATGAGCCTTCAATTCATGCTTGCTTAGTCTAACACGTAAGCACACTTATTGTCAAAGAAACCACAATTTATTCCCAATAAAATTCCATCAATTATATTACCCTCAGAATTTTCGCGAAACCCTAACCCTAGCTTCACAATTCTAACAAAAAAATCCACGAAATTAGCATCAAATAAAGCCAAAAATATAATTCAACCAAGAACTTACCGAAACCCTAAACAAATTTACAGATCCAACGAAGTTTCAGAACCAAAGATGAGCTGAAACCCTAGCTCCTAACCCGAGGGGAAAAATTTTTAAATCCTAGCGTCTTTTAATATGGGGGAATCAAAAGAAATCACAAATCGATGCCAAAAACCCGATTGAACGACTGAATTAGGGGTTCGATGAAGCAGATCGAAAAATTGAAATCGTAAAATTAGGGTTTGTGAAAATTCTGATGAAGGGAACAAAAGAAGAGGTCAATCGATAGAGGATGAAACGATTTGATCGAAGAGAAGATTTAATTTGAGGATTAAGAACAAGAATTTTAACAAAATTGGAATCGATCTGAGAGAGGTCGCGACGGGGGATCGAAAGCTGAGGGCAAAAGAGGTACGGCGGCTTTTGTGCTTTTGTAGATGACGAAGGATCCGGATAGTGAGACCCGGGTTCGTGAAATTAGCACGTGGGTCATACTGGGGATTGACCCTGTGCACACGTGTTTGGAATCTTTAATAAGTACTATGATTACTTTGCTTTTAAACACGTGTTAGAACCTAGTAAATTTCACAAAGTAAAAAAATTACCACTACAAGAGTAGTAATAGCTAAAAGAGTAGAAAATCGACCAGAAAAGATACATCTTAGCATCTAGTGGTAATGAATCTTATTGTAGTTTCAAAAGTCCGTTAAAAGATTAAAAAATAAAAATAAAAGCACATGAATCTTATTGCAGTTTTCTGCTATAAAAACCACAACATATTGAACTAAGGAAATTTAGACAAGCATTAGTAGCTATACTAGTCAATTGTACCAGTGAAATTCATCAGCGTGTGATAAAAACAGTCTACAATATTTAAAAGAGGATGGAAGAACACATTCTGATATTTTTTCAGAAGATAATTAATCAGGGTCTCACAAATTGAATTATGTCCAATTCGAATCGATTGATGTAATTCGTATAACTTACGGTATAAACTCGTACAATTTGGATATAAACTTGTGAACTTATACAACTAAGTTGACATTTTATATCAAAATTGTACGAGTTTACACTGGATGTAATAAGAATGACACAAACTAATCTAAATAGGACAAAACCAATATGTGAGGCTCCTGGTCCGCTAAACTATGGGCTAATTTTGGCCATCCACCTTCAAGAATGGTTGCGACGGTAAAGTAACCATTCACATCCCTCTTTCATACAAGCACACTTAAAGCAAACGATTAGCATTAGTTTTCTGACTTCTATGTATATTTAGTTACTGACAAAAGTTACAAGCTTGTTTGGAGGCGTTTAGGAGATACATTAAGAGGTCATAATAGGCTATAGTTTACTGACAAAAGGAATTTAGTTTTCCCCGTGGCCACATGATTAAAAAGGATTTGTATAGTCATTAACTATCTACGGAATGTTGTGTGAGACATGAATGCCCTCATAGTTTGAGTGTCATTTTAAAAAAAATTTCAATCTATAAATTTCTTTAAACCAATTCCACAATTCCAATAGGACAACATTATTCATTCTCTGGTTATATACTAGCTCGTTTGGGTTTGATATGCATACATATCTGAAGGGGTAGTGTAATCACTCCAACCAAAATTTTAATGCGGTCCAAACCTACACCTAATATACACCAGCAACTGAAGAAGCCGGATAGCCATCATGGTTGGTCCAGGGAGCTTTAAAGGCCGAAAGCCTTCCTACGCAGGCAGGATTAAGTATCTATTATGTAGCTTGGGGAAGTTTTAACTCTACTTCTGCAGAAGTTCAGAGTTTTTATCTTCACCTCAACTTCAAGAAATACAAGTATATGATAATTATTCAACCTGAATTTTCTGCAACTCATTGCACGGTAAGTTGCTGACTGCTGTGACTGCCAAAACTGCAGAAGTTGGCTAGAGTAGAATTCCATGTTTTATCTTTTCCAATGTATATCGGGAATCAGGAAGCAATTATACACCACGTACAACCCTCTAAAATATTTACTCTAAGCAAGAACAGACGAGTCCTAATATACAGAACTCAGTGATTCATTTGTGTATGACATATTAATGTGGCTGCATTCGCTGCAACCTTCTGATAAACCAAACATAAAACAAATTCTTCATCAACAAACACCATAACTCTACTAGAAAAATGTCATTAACCTGGGTAGCGTTTGATTCATGCTTGGTAGCTAATGAGAAGAAGAGAAACTTCTAAATTTCCAATCTCGGCAAATGTTAAAAGATCTCATTACAAGAAAGGCACCCTATGAAGTCTAAATAGTTATTCGCCAAAAAGGAGCAACAGAAAAGAAGCTTCAGGCCTCTATTTTTTATTTTATATATAAAAAAGACTAAACACACTACCGCTACCAACATACTACTATGCCATCATATCCTCGTAAATCGCTGCAGGAAGTAACACCAATAAAAGGATACTCCAAAAGAGATACCTTTTACAGTACAGCAGGCATATCTTTTAGCCATTGGTCCAATGGCTTGCCAATGGAGTAAACAATGAATCCAATTTGTCGCAACTTATCTGGATTTACAACATTCCGACCATCAAATACAAAGGCAGGTTTCTGCATGTTATCGTATATCTTCTGGAAATCAAGTGTTTTGAACTCATCCCACTCAGTTAGAAAGCAAATTCCATGAGCATCTTTGGATGCTTCATATGCATCCCAAGCAAAGGAAACTTGTTTGAGAGCAGTAGGACTGGCAGGTTTAAGCAGGACAGGATGCTCCCAATCAAACTTCACCATGGTAAGATCCTTCTGGATCTGATCTTGAGATACTTGAGGATCATAAATGCTCAGTTGAGCCTTGTCCACCAATAGGCCTCTACAGACATCAATTGCAGGCGTCTCCCGAGTATCTCCTGTATCTTTTTTAAAAGCAAAACCTAAGATTCCAATCTTCTTTCCTGAAACAGTATTGAACATTGACGAAACTATCCTGTTGACAAATCGGGCCTTCTGATAGTCATTGATCTTAATTACGTGCTTCCAGTAATTGGCCACCTCAGGAAGACCATTGCACTCACAAATATACACCAGGTTCAAAATATCTTTCTGGAAGCAAGAACCACCAAATCCCACACTGGCATTGAGAAACTTGGGACCAATTCTTGTATCCTTTCCAACAGCATGTGATACTTGGCTGACGTCTGCACCAGTCGCCTCACACAGAGCTGACATGGCATTAACTGAAGAAATTCTCTGTGCCAGGAAAGCATTAGCTGCAAGCTTGGACAGCTCTGCAGACCACAGATTTGAACAAATAATCCGTTCTTCAGGGACCCAATGTGCATAAACTTCTTTCAGTGTTTGAACAGCCTTAAGCCCTTCTGGGGTCTCTCGACCTCCAATGAGGACTCGGTCAGGATTAAAAAGGTCTTGTATTGCAGTTCCCTCGGCAAGAAATTCGGGGTTGGAAAGGATCTGGAAGTTGATGCCTTTACTGTTATGAGTCAAAATCTTTTCTATGGCCTCAGCAGTTTTGACAGGAACAGTTGATTTCTCAACCACAATCTTTGCTGACTTTGACACATCAGCAATCATACGAGCAGCACTTTCCCAGTAGGTGAGATCGGCAGCTTTTCCAGCTCCAAGACCTTGACTCTTGGTTGGGGTGTTAACTGAGACAAAGACAATATCAGCCTCAGCAACATGTTTCTCCACGTCATTACTAAAGAAGAGGTTTTTCCCTCTGCACTGCTTCACGACATCATCGAGACCTGGTTCATAAATTGGGAGATGGTCACTATTCCAAGCACTGATTCTTGGTTGAGAGATGTCAACCACAGCAACTTCAATTGACGGGCACTTGAGAGCAATCACAGCCATTGTGGGCCCTCCGACATAACCGGCTCCAATGCAGCAAATTTTGACCATCTTCTTTGATTCTCCAAATACCGAAAACAAAACAATATGTTCGATGAATTAGAAAGAGCTAGGAAAGGATTCCCAGTCAAAGATAACAAAGCACGTTAGTACCACAGAAATTGAACTGGACAAAGTAGACCATGGGTTAAAACTTTAAATATTCCGACGACAGCTCAGACAATCAAAAAGTAGACTGTAGGACTAATCTAGTTACCATGACTAAAAAATGTAGACAGCCTAACTGTGCCAAGGCACAAGTGTAGGTCCGCCCAAAACTTTTAAGTTCACCAAAAAAGATGACTTTCATCTTGTGGCAAAAATAAGTGCATTATATGTGTGTTATGTATGAATATTATACAAACACCACACCACACACACACACACACACACCACACACTAATGTTAGTTCTTTCAGAAAGAATACCTTCATTAAAAGACATAATATAGCCAAACCTTTGAAAAGGGCAAAAAAAAGGGCAAAAGGTTGATAAAGAAATTATTTCCAGCATCTTCCCCCCCTTCCAAACAAAAACAAAAAAAAAAAGAAGAAGAAGGAAATAGAAAAATTTATGCCAGAGTGGAAAAAAGTTTTAAACTGAAGAGAGCCATATCACAAAATTATCCAAAAGTAAAATTATGTTTCACATGCAAAGTTGATATTAGTCACTCTAAAGTAACTCACAAAGATAATATTGAGTATATTGTTTAAATAGGGTTAACGGTTCTTGCTGATGTTATAGGAAAAGAAGCTTCAAAGAAGCCCTGTCTTGTAAACCAATTCCATTAAATGTGTGTGAAAAGGAAAGATAAAAGGCAAAAGCCAGATCAGGATCCAGATTGTTGATCAATCACAATTTAGAAGCAAAAAGAAAAAGATCATGTTAAAATACAACATGTAAATCTACATACTCGTAAAATCAATTTGCCATTCATTGCATTTCATTGAATAACATGACCAGCTCAACTTCATCACCCAAATTTACAGTACACAAGGAATTTTTTACCATTCCTTTCTAAGTAAGGGAAATAATGGTAGGAAGTTCACAAAAATTATCCAACCAGTCAACCATGAATATATGGTCCACAGCATGCACTTTCGTTCCAAA
The DNA here is from genome assembly GCF_003713205.1 of Coffea eugenioides. Classification (NCBI taxonomy): domain Eukaryota; kingdom Viridiplantae; phylum Streptophyta; class Magnoliopsida; order Gentianales; family Rubiaceae; genus Coffea; species Coffea eugenioides. Next base: position 23,866 of record NW_020862560.1, on the reverse strand, counting down.
GGCAGCCCAAGAACAACTACTTCTAGATGGAAACTATATAGAATTATTCAACTCAATCAACAGATTATAGGTTTACCTTAATTAGCAGCAATATCGCTACTCAGATAATGGTGGTATCAACACGCATCCGTGCTTTGAAGGAGGAGCATAAAATCTTAATACAATTAACATATTAGACCATACCCACCTTCAATTCTATCATCTCCTAACCACATTGTTTCAGTTATACTAACAGAGGAGGCCATGAAGAGTTGCAAATTTAGGCAACGACCCAAAAAATTGACAATTTTGAAATAGCCTTATAACCTTAATCGCCATGCCAAAAATTTCACCAATCTATGGTTGACATTAATCTAACATGTAAAGAACAAATTGTGCACAAAACACGAAAAGATAGATCTTTTCCCGAAAACCCAAAATTTAACAACAATTAATCTATTAATCGCCTCAATTACCAGCCAAAAAGCTCCAAGAGTTTACCAATTTACCCTGTTTTACCATGAAAAGTACAAATTCAGTAAGATAACACAAATGAATACCAATGCTGCAAACAACCCAGAATATAATCAACCACCAAGTAATATCAAAATCAAGAACTTAATAAGAGCAAAGATTAGATAGGAAAGGAGGATTAAGGAAAAACCTTATCAACCCTTTACGTGACAATTAGATGGTCACTCGGATGAAGAAAGGGGGGGAAATACCTGCATTATTGAAGAAAAGGAATGCCTTATAAATCAGATTGCATGAAATGAAAGTCAAAATTTTTGAGGAACAAATTTGCATAACATCCAATAAACATATCGGTAAAGTGAATAAGAAGCCCAAAAAAAAAATCACGATCAAGATCATAGTACTAGTATGAAACCGACCTTTGATTGGGTTGGTAAGAGATGACTAGAAAGAGGAAGAGATCTGGGCGAGTATGAAAGAGACGAAAGATCTTTTTTTTGTTTCTAGTTAAGCCGCGGGACGCGGAATGAGGGAAATGAAGAGCGAGGAAGAATTATCAACCATAGGGAATCCTATTTATACGGAATCAAAAGGAGAGAGGAGTGGAAAATGGAGCAGGCTGCTATTCGATATTGTAACGGAGGAAAGGACTTCTTATTCCCGATAACTAACAGAGCAACAGGTGGGATCATTGATGAGGGATTGGTACAGGCTGTAGGGGTGTAGTCTATCAGCAAAGGCCAGCATCCCTATCTGTACTCGGACTATAGAAGTATAGATACTTGGCCGGTTGGCCCTCCCTACCAAGGAAGGAAGAAACAGAGTCTAGAATCGATACACCATCGAACTTTTCAGACTATTCAACGCTAGTGCTAGTGGAATTTGGCAACTGGAAACATTTTAGTGTCGGTTTGGCGCACTTTTTCGTGGGAGGAACCAAACTGGTTTTAAGAGCCTGGCTTAGCAATCTACTACTTAGGGAAAATGTTTAGGCACACTCCATTTATTAATAAGTCTCCCGTTAAAACTATCGCAGATGCTTTTGGCAAGCTATTTTGGCACGTAGACCTCCCTATAGATGAATGTCTTTAGTTTTTTAATAAATGAGGTGAAAACAATTAAAAGATGAAAAAAAAATGCTCTACTACTATAGATGAATGTATTTTTTTAAATAAAAGAATTTTATAATTCATTTTTATGAATCTGGATTAATGACAGAAGATAATCAAGACTAATACGTAACAGAGATAACAAATACCCAATTCGATTGCATATTTTTATTAACCAACCTTTTTGTTTGATAATTTGAATCATGAGGGTGCGTATGAATGATGCATGTTCATAAAAAGCCACATCGATTTATTAATATACATAGAGGGTTAAAATTAAGAGGAATTACTATTGTCCATCTTTAATCATGTTGTATGTAATATGCAAGTTGAAGATAATGGTAAAACTTGACTAGCCTCTTACAAATTATCTATGACTCCTCCCTTAAAAACAGTATAGTATTATATATAATATATATATATGACTCTTGATTTTCTCTTCCCTCTCTCTACTCCTAAATATTCTCGTGTTCAGGCAACGTGATCTCAATTTTGAGCCCGTTTAGATCCTAATTTGTGGAGTTTTTTTTTTGTAAAAATTTGTACTATAGAAATACACTATATATAATAAAAAAGTGATTAAAAAATATGTTAACAAAAATAATAAAAATATTTGGATGAAAAATGACAATCCAAAAACACGGCCTTTGCCTTTGACGATAAAGATGAATCTGGCCAGGAGGTTAACTAATGGTGGAAATTAATGATATGATATGTTAAAGTCGAGTACGTGCGAGTTTACCTCAGTGATTCAACCTCTTCTATTTGTGTTTTTAATCTCTCTTTTTTTTTTTTTTTGTCGGTAAACCACTATCTCTAAGCTTTTCTTTTCTTTTTTTTGTGGGATGGTGCTGGGTTGTGGAAATTCGACCTAATCAGAATTCATGTGATAGACACAAATTCAGGCCTATTCTTCATTCTTGTGGGGGACTTTGAACTTTCTTGACTTGCATTTCTTTCTCGCTCATCGACTTGCTACTTGGTTAAAAATAAGTAAACCTCTGTTTTGAAGTTAAGAGAATTGGTTTACACAACCAAGCCCGATGCGATGAAATGTGTATCTTTAACTGTGATTGAATTTGTTGATCCCTTTCCGACAACAGATATTTGATATTGAAACAAAACCAATCTCCTCTTCTCCTGGATTAAGTAATCTCATTGCCAAAATATACCAAGGGAGGGATGTTCTAAGTTGTTGGCAATTATGAAATACATTTGAAGCAGTAATCTCATTGGGTGCCTTGTTGGGCTCAGCTGCTAAGCAGAATGAAGCACCAATTACCGGCCTCAAGCGGATGGTCTGGTCAGTTTTAGTTCTTGGATTCTGCCTAACATCAACGACTGAAATTGCTGTTTAATCCCTGCAAGCCAAAACGCAACTGCTATTATTGTTAGTGCTTCAATGGCCATCATGGTATTGGCTTTTGCAAGTATGTTTGATAGCCAAATTCGTCCCTTCAACATTCCCAAACCATGCAAAAGGGCTGGAGTAACAGCGCATTCTTTTTGGCCATCAAGGTTGCTTTACCACTGCTATGCCTCAATCCCATGTTCTCATCTTGCTACCCATCTTCAGTTTTCATGTGCTGCCGCTTCTGTGATGTATTGATCTAGTGCCAAATGCCAGTGGTATGCATGAAATTGTGTAACTTCTTTTATAGCCAGAAATTAATTTGTGCAATTTGAGAAAGCCACGGCCAGAAAACGGGTAAAATTACTATTTTCCCCCAGTAGTTTTGTGTTTCCCAATTCAATCTCTTAATAGTGTAATAATATCAATTTAACATCCTTGTGATTCTATGTAAAAATAAATTTATGCAATTTGAAAAGCCACGGCGATAAAAAAAAGAAGTTATATTACAATTTATCCCTTGTGGTTTTTAATTAATTCAAGGTTTTTTATGCTCCATCGAATTGTATAATTAATTGTCGTACTACGAATTGACTAAAAAAATCAAAAATAATTGTTGGATCACTAAACCATTTGACAAGTGGGAGTTTATGGAACTGAAGCATTTAGAATAGATGCCCATATCTTTTATAATAGCATATATCTAGACCTGGCAATTGGGCGGGTTGGGAGGTTTTGGGCGGGTTGATATTGGGTTTTTATTTAAATGGGTTATACCTAACCCGCCCAACTTTAAATTGGGTTACTTTTGGGTTGGGTCACATTGGGTCATCTCAAACCCATGACCCAAATATGACCCAATATATTAATTAATAGATTTTGATACATAAATTCTCTTAAATATATTTTTACATACAAAAAAATTTTAAAAGCAACAAGAAGAATACCTAATCACGAAAATATTCGAACAACCATGTTCATATGGCACATATTTAGAATTATCCATACAAGTTGTAGCTTCCAAATTAAAGCAATGAACGAAAAAGAAAAAATCTGTTGAACTGAGAACTGAAGCTGCCTAAATAATAGAGCTGCAAACTTGAACCAGTATACTACTACGGACATAATCGATTCATTCTTGCAGCCGGCTAACACATGATATAATCCTTAAGGAAATTTTGAAACTGGTCAATTTATGGAGAAACAAATAAAGGCTTTATACCTGTAGGAACAATAGCCAAGGACACCACAGGAGCAAATGGGATTAAGGTTCGACAGCTTTAATCTGAGATTTTGTGACTTCTGCTTGGATTTGAGATGATAGAATTGCAAAAGGGTAGCAAAAATGAACCCAAAGTGGAATTGAAAATTTGTTTATTTTGATTGAAATCGTTGTTAGCAAGAAAGAAAGAACTCTTCGTGGAGAGGATTGTTAATTTGCTAAAGAGTAAAGGTGCGAAGCTGGCGGTGGTGGAGGTTTATTTGTTTTTTAAGTTAGGTAATGGGTACCCAACTTAATTACCCAAACCCGCCCAAAATATGTATGGATTTTTATTACCCAACCCAAAATTAACCCAACACCCAATTTACCCAACCCAATTTCTGAAATTAGTGGGTTGATTGGGTGGGTTGTTGGATTTTGGGTATAATTGCCAGGTCTACATATATCTAAAACAACAGACAGGATGTCGCAAAAACAAACTACTGTCTCTCGATCCTTATAATAATCACCAATGCTTGCCATTTGGCGAAGTCTGGACTAATGGGACCGACGACTGGCTTAGTGGCTAATGGTCAATTCTTCAGATGTTGCGAGGCTGTAATTACCCGGTTGGGACTCGAAAATAGACGGGATCAAAGTAGCAACTCATTTTCGAATTTAGGAGCACATTCTTCTTGTTGTCGGTCCGACCAAAATATTAACAAGAATAAGAGTAAGATTAACGGTCAGGACCAAGGTTTTTTCTTTTCTTTTCTTTTTTTCTTAAATGAAAGGAAGAAAGAAAAAGCTCTGGTCTCATAAACCTATGGGATCTCCAAGTCTAAAAGTGAAGCTCCAAGATTTTAGTGAGGGTCAAATGACTCTTTTTGTTTTCATCCGTTTAATGCAAAAAGTTGAAGACTGCAGGAATGAATAGAGGGTTCAAATTTCTGGTTTTGATGAAAAAGGTCTCTCGAAATCAAAGACAAAAAAGTATGCAAACTTATAGAACCCCCGTTGGCTATTTGTCAACGGTCCTAGTCGAATTAATCAAGTTATTCGACTTGGCCTCGCAAATAATTTAGTCAAAGATTATGTGATAAGGTAATCGAGTTTTGAACTATTTGATAAGGTAATCGAATCGAGTCTGAATAACAATAATCAAAACTCAAGTTTTCATCAAACCTTATCGAGTAGTGTATTTATAATATCATTTTTAATTATTTATTATAAAATTATGAAATTTACTAAAAAAATCAAGCTTCAAAACTCAATTGAATTTGATTAAACTTGATTGAGCTCGACTAAAGTCAATTGAATTCAATTTGGTTGAATTCAAATTTGAGTTCGAATAAGGTAAAATAAATCCAAACTCAACTTTGAAGAATTCGATGAGTTTAAACTCAAATATTTTTATTCGAGTAGATTTCAAGTAGTGCACTATTCGAGATCTACTCGACTCAATAGCAGCCCTAGTTAGAGCAGAATTTTTCCTTCTTTTTTTTATTTTAAGAAGAGTTTTTTTTTTATTTTAAGAAGAGTTATGAGCAAAGTGTAATACTTGGAAGAGGCATTTTGCAATTAAATTTTTTTCTATTGGGGGTTTCTGGATTTCTTTGGTAAATAGACATTTTTCTGTCCCTTTTAACATTGACCGAAGGCAATGGAGATAGAATTTGCAGACAGGAACAGTATTGCATCAATTAAGAAAAACCGTCGCATATTAGCTGGCTGCTGAAAATACAGCCAGCTGACCTCTTCATCAAGCCATGAATTCTACAAGCACTTGTACCTAAACCCATTTCGCCATATAAGTGGACTTACAAGTTCTGATAAATAAAAGAGTAACAAACTTGTAAACTTGTTTTCAATATTTATTAGAAGTGATAAACAAGTTATTAGTGAAAAAATGAAGCCTCATTCGAAACAAAATGTAAAATCAAATACTATTCTTATGCAAAAAGTTCAAAGTCAAAGGTTAATTTTGTACCTATGAGTACTATTTTACCCACCCCATTCATAACTTGAATCATCAAACCAACCCAACGCAATTATTAAGCTAACATTTATAACCTAAATTGGGAGTGGGTTTTTTTCACCCTAGCTAGGGTTTTGAACAAATCAAATCGAGTCGAGTTTTGGTCTAGTTATATCGAGTCTTGACTTAATTTTATCAAACTCAAATTCAATGAACTCTCAATGTAAAACTCAAACTCGATGTCGAACTCAAATTTGAGTCAAGTCGAGCTTAAGCTCAAGCTTGAATTTGAGCTAAGTCGATCGAGCTAAGTCGATCTCGAGCTCAAATTTAAGAAATAAAAAATAATTATTTTATTTTTCAAAATAAATGAAATAGTTTTTTCTTAACAAATAATAAAATATTAGGAACATATATGTAATTTTATTATTAATATATATATATAATCAAGTCGGTTAGCAAACTAATGAGTTGAGTATCTTTGAATTTAAGTTCGATCTCGAACTCAACTTGGTTAGTTCGTACTCCACTCAATCTGCTCGCGATCAACTCGTGAGCAAGTGGCTCAACTCATATGTAGCCCTAGTCCTAGGCATATAGTGTTAGAAAATACTACTAAAACTAAGTAAAACTAGAATATGGCTTTGACGCGAATAGATTCACTTTTTTGGAAATTAATTTGTCCCCACTATTTGCTATCGGGTTTGTGACAACTCTCTCTAGGAATTACAAAGCCAAATCTAGAACTTCCTTATAGCAATATAAAGAAATTCTCTGAAGAACATTTAGAGAATTTTTGTTTTGACTAGAAGAAGAAGAATGAAAGAAATAATGGAAAAAGTTAGAGTATAGCAAATGAGGTCTACAACTTTTATTTATAATAATAATTTAGACAACTCTTAAAGAAGATGTGTCTCTTTAGATATATACACTCTTATATGCATATACATTTTCATGAACAGGCATCTCTTAATGAATAGGTAACTCTTTGTCAATAGATACCATTTATTAAATAGACATCTTTTGAATAACAAGCACCTCTTAATCAATGAATATCTTTTATCAATAGGTGCATTTTAATATATCACTTTTCATTCTCCTCTAACTTCCACGAAATACATCAATAACTATATCCAACATATAGTACAAGGGAAAAAAATTGGGAATGGATTGTTTCATCCCAGCCATACAGTACAAGGGAAAAAAAAAGAAAGAAATGCTGGGAATGTAGGAGTGTTATCAGATTTCTTGCTGCGGGCACTAACATATACTAAGTTGAAAAAAGACAAAACCTTAGTGCAAAAAGCCTAAAAAGGCATCCAGTTGAAATCTACTAACCTCGTTCTTGCATCCGTGCGTTGCATCACCCACTGTCACCCAAGTCGCATCATTAAATATCACGTACAGCTTTCTCTTTTTTATTTCACCAAAAATATGCAAAGCTCAAAACTCACACAAAGGCCACAAACACGTTTGAACCCAAAATGGTAGCAACACCAAAACACCAAGTTATGATCTTTATATATATGTATATATTATTTTAATAGTAAAGTTATATATATTCTTAATATTTTTATAATCTATTAACAAAAAATGACTATTTTATTTAATTTTTAAATTCGAGCAGGGTTGAATTCGAATTCAACTAGACTTGAATTTGAGCTCGAGTTTGAGCTCGATTGAAAGCACCTTGTATTCGAGTTTGGTAAAATAGAGTCGAGTTCGATTCGATTAGATTGAAATTTAACTCGATTCGATTGATTTTTAACCCCAATTAAGACTCAAAATAGACTGGATCAAAGTAAATAATTTTTGAATGTAGAGAGCACATCTTTCTTGTTGTTAGTCTTACCAAATTTAACAAGAATAAGAGTAAGACTAACGGTTAGAAATAATGTTTTTTCCTTTTTCTTTTTCTTTTTTTTAATGAAAGGAAGAAAGAAGAAACGCAGGTCTTATAAACCTATAGTGACCTCCAAAGACTAAAAGTGAAGCTCCAAAATTTTGGTAAGTGTCAAAGCTCTGTTTTTAAACTCGGACCGGACCGGCAGATCGAACCGGGAACCGGCCATTTGTCCGGTCCGAGTTAACCCTAAAAATCGGAAAATTCAAAACTCGGTCAAATCAAGTCAAAAATCAGGTTTGACCGGAAAAATAAGAATCGAGTCACTTTTTTTTTTTTACTTTTTTTGAAAGGTCAAAATATTTTTAATATTATGTTTTACCCCCTAGGTTGTTAAAAATTATTAATATGCCTCAAATATTTCATACTTTATAAATGTTGTCTTAAAGTTTGGTGTTATTTTTCAATTAAATCCATAATTTTAATTCTAAACTTATTAATGCTCATTAAATAATATAAATTGCTACTTGATTGTTCTAATTTCTTTGTATTTTCTTGTTAAATATATTTGAAATATCAAATATATATGAATATACCGAAGAACAACAAATTCTGCGAAGAGCAAAAGAAAGATGAGTGAAGAAGAAAACGGTACCGGAATGAGCCGGCGGTCTTCTGAAAACAAAAAGATTGCTTTATTTTGAACTTTTTTAAGATCCAACACCCTTTCTTAAAAATTCTTTAAATAAAAAAATTTCCTTTTTCCGAATATGTTTCAACTTGTTTTCATTTTTTTTTCGGGGGATAATGGATTTAAACGATTTGTACGCAATGCTAGCAAGCAACCAACAGTGGGACAAAGTGGTGGAGGATGGTTCAAGAAGAATATTCTTAATATGAGAAAGCCTTACATGAACTTAGTCACGTCGACAACTGCTATAGGAGGTTTATTAGTTGCTTTCTTGTCATATTTGGGTTCTGCAACACAGGGAGAATCGTTGGAACGGATTGGACGAAAAATAAGCCGATTCCATGAAGATATGTGCTTGCTTAGTCAGATTCAAGTTGAGATTGCCATTGAGAATCAGCACGGAAAAATGTCTGATTTGACTCTCGAAGAAAGAATTCAAGCCAAGATCGAAGAAGGAGAATTGGAAGTACGGAAGGAGGATATGAGTGAGGAAATTGATATGGAGAAGATTAGGATTTTCTATGAAGACTTTGGACATCACTATGACCGAGAAATGGTACGTGGTTTCCTTTTCTTCACTTTTTTCTTTTTTTCATGAGAGCTGCTCATGTCTCATCGTCTTGTTTAATTCAATGGTTTTGTTGCATCAAAGCTGGTGTCCAGAGCTGGATACCAGCATTATCGAGGATGATGGTGCTGCTCCAGACACTGAGAATAAGGGTGACGAGCGTGATGAGGAGGATTCTGCTGCAAATGGATTTGGGGACTTCATATTTGCATTTTGTTAGGATTTTAGTTAAATTTTATTATATTATTAGATAGTTATTATGTATTACTTATCTTAGACAGAAAGTGGAGATGATAGATCATGTGACTACTTAAATATTTCGGCATCGGCAATGCCAAGATGACGTATTTGCTTTGGCTTTAAAATTTGTTGTAGTGTTGTCTTGGAAACCAATATCAAATGCCTTCTCCTTAATGTTTTGCATAAACTGCTACTGCCCTTTTTTTTCGCCACCAAGTCAGTCCTCTTTTACTGTATATGTAATGTTGCGAATCCCAATATCCGATATTCTAGTGTTTTGCATCAGTTAATTTCTCAAGTTGTAAGATCAGGATTATTACACTTCGTACATTAGTCATTTCTTGAATTGTGACTTCATCTCGTTTGTTTCTTGCCAAGCTAACTAGAACATGAAGACTATTTGCCTAGCATTCCAACACACGTATATGAATTCTAGGTTATGTAGGATTGCTGTTTCCTTTTTACTTGATGAATTAGTCTTCGTCTTCATAGGTCAAAGGTGATCCCTTCTCTTAATTTAAGCTCTTACTGTTTATTTTGTTTGGAAAGCTTAGAGAAGCGGAACTTAAGATCTTAAGGGTATGTTTGGATTGCCATTTTCTGCTAGAAAATTGCGTCATTTTTCGTGATCACATTTCCCTATTATCTTTTTCTCTCACACGTATCAAATTGCTACAGTAATTTTTCCATGAAAAGTGATGGAAAATGCAATCCAAACGGGGCCTTAATTTCCAACCATTTGCAACACAAAAGTAGCTCTTACCATTTGATTTCAGTCGTTATTTTAGGCTGGCATGCGAATTTCCTTGACTTTACTGGAAATTTTGTTGACTCTACCCTAACGTCAACCGGTGACATTTAATGCGTCAAATCACTTTTCAACGATTGACAACAATATAGTGCTATAATTGCTTTTAGTGATGAAGCTTATATCAGAGCCACTCTATCAATTTTTGGTTTGACTGTAAGTTAATTTCCAGGCTTTTATCCTAATTTGGGGAATGAAATCGAGCTTTAGAATCATATATATCAGGGAAGGGGCAAAGAAAAGAAAAGAATGGATTATTCTTGAGTATGGCATTAGTAATACGTCAATTGATAATTGGATAGGAGTCTTCTCTCCTGCCAATTTCAGGTATAAGAAGAAGTTTGCTTCTTGTGAACTAAATTCAAAGTCCTTCTATGATAGCAGTAGCATATCTTCTTTTACAGTGTTACCCTGCCGAATCTTTGAGTCAGCTCTCGCTGGCAAGTACTTATTATTCTATGAGCAAAATGTCTATTGATATTTGTGGCATCTCGTAACTAATTAGTTAACATATATCTTTATGATATGCTTATGGCATGAAATAATGCTTAAATGACTGTCACATAGACAAATGGTTATGGACATGATGAAGCAGAACCTTTCTTTTATAGAATGGGGTCTGCAAGGAGAAAAGCTTTCTAGTCTAGCAGTTACATTACCTTTTGACCATAACACCATGTGTGGAGCAATATTGCACTCCTCCAGATTACTTATGACCTGTGTACTAAATATAAATAATCGTTCTTGATATCAGCTAAATAAATCATTTTTTTAGTATATATTCCAACGCCCGCCTGTGATTAGGACATGGTGTACTTTAATCTAGATGAAATCAAGCGCACATGCACGATCAAAATTACCCCAGAATTGAACTTTTTTAAGATCCAACACCCTTTCTTAAAAATTCTTTAAATAAAAAAATTTCCTTTTTCCGAATATGTTTCAACTTGTTTTCATTTTTTTTTCGGGGGATAATGGATTTAAACGATTTGTACGCAATGCTAGCAAGCAACCAACAGTGGGACAAAGTGGTGGAGGATGGTTCAAGAAGAATATTCTTAATATGAGAAAGCCTTACATGAACTTAGTCACGTCGACAACTGCTATAGGAGGTTTATTAGTTGCTTTCTTGTCATATTTGGGTTCTGCAACACAGGGAGAATCGTTGGAACGGATTGAACGAAAAATAAGCCGATTCCATGAAGATATGTGCTTGCTTAGTCAGATTCAAGTTGAGATTGCCATTGAGAATCAGCACGGAAAAATGTCTGATTTGACTCTCGAAGAAAGAATTCAAGCCAAGATCGAGGAAGGAGAATTGGAAGTACGGAAGGAGGATATGAGTGAGGAAATTGCTATGGAGAAGATTAGGATTTTCTATGAAGACTTTGGACATCACTATGACCGAGAAATGGTACGTGGTTTCCTTTTCTTCACTTTTTTCTTTTTTTCATGAGAGCTGCTCATGTCTCATCGTCTTGTTTAATTCAATGATTTTGTTGCATCAAAGCTGGTGTCCAGAGCTGGATACCAGCATTATCGAGGATGATGGTGCTGCTCCAGACACTGAGAATAAGGGTGACGAGCGTGATGAGGAGGATTCTGCTGCAAATGGATTTGGGGACTTCATATTTGCATTTTGTTAGGATTTTAGTTAAATTTTATTATATTATTAGATAGTTATTATGTATTACTTATCTTAGACAGAAAGTGGAGATGATAGATCATGTGACTACTTAAATATTTCGGCATCGGCAATGCCAAGATGACGTATTTGCTTTGGCTTTAAAATTTGTTGTAGTGTTGTCTTGGAAACCAATATCAAATGCCTTCTCCTTAATGTTTTGCATAAACTGCTACTGCCCTTTTTTTTCGCCACCAAGTCAGTCCTCTTTTACTGTATATGTAATGTTGCGAATCCCAATATCCGATATTCTAGTGTTTTGCATCAGTTAATTTCTCAAGTTGTAAGATCAGGATTATTACACTTCGTACATTAGTCATTTCTTGAATTGTGACTTCATCTCGTTTGTTTCTTGCCAAGCTAACTAGAACATGAAGACTATTTGCCTAGCATTCCAACACACGTATATGAATTCTAGGTTATGTAGGATTGCTGTTTCCTTTTTACTTGATGAATTAGTCTTCGTCTTCATAGGTCAAAGGTGATCCCTTCTCTTAATTTAAGCTCTTACTGTTTATTTTGTTTGGAAAGCTTAGAGAAGCGGAACTTAAGATCTTAAGGGTATGTTTGGATTGCCATTTTCTGCTAGAAAATTGCGTCATTTTTCGTGATCACATTTCCCTATTATCTTTTTCTCTCACACGTATCAAATTGCTACAGTAATTTTTTCATGAAAAGTGATGGAAAATGCAATCCAAACGGGGCCTTAATTTCCAACCATTTGCAACACAAAAGTAGCTCTTACCATTTGATTTCAGTCGTTATTTTAGGCTGGCATGCGAATTTCCTTGACTTTACTGGAAATTTTGTTGACTCTACCCTAACGTCAACCGGTGACATTTAATGCGTCAAATCACTTTTCAACGATTGACAACAATATAGTGCTATAATTGCTTTTAGTGATGAAGCTTATATCAGAGCCACTCTATCAATTTTTGGTTTGACTGTAAGTTAATTTCCCGGCTTTTATCCTAATTTGGGGAATGAAATCGAGCTTTAGAATCATATATATCAGGGAAGGGGCAAAGAAAAGAAAAGAATGGATTATTCTTGAGTATGGCATTAGTAATACGTCAATTGATAATTGGATAGGAGTCTTCTCTCCTGCCAATTTCAGGTATAAGAAGAAGTTTGCTTCTTGTGAACTAAATTCAAAGTCCTTCTATGATAGCAGTAGCATATCTTCTTTTACAGTGTTACCCTGCCGAATCTTTGAGTCAGCTCTCGCTGGCAAGTACTTATTATTCTATGAGCAAAATGTCTATTGATATTTGTGGCATCTCGTAACTAATTAGTTAACATATATCTTTATGATATGCTTATGGCATGAAATAATGCTTAAATGACTGTCACATAGACAAATGGTTATGGACATGATGAAGCAGAACCTTTCTTTTATAGAATGGGGTCTGCAAGGAGAAAAGCTTTCTAGTCTAGCAGTTACATTACCTTTTGACCATAACACCATGTGTGGAGCAATATTGCACTCCTCCAGATTACTTATGACCTGTGTACTAAATATAAATAATCGTTCTTGATATCAGCTAAATAAATCATTTTTTTAGTATATATTCCAACGCCCGCCTGTGATTAGGACATGGTGTACTTTAATCTAGATGAAATCAAGCGCACATGCACGATCAAAATTACCCCAGAATTGAACTTTTTTAAGATCCAACACCCTTTCTTAAAAATTCTTTAAATAAAAAAATTTCCTTTTTCCGAATATGTTTCAACTTGTTTTCATTTTTTTTTCGGGGGATAATGGATTTAAACGATTTGTACGCAATGCTAGCAAGCAACCAACAGTGGGACAAAGTGGTGGAGGATGGTTCAAGAAGAATATTCTTAATATGAGAAAGCCTTACATGAACTTAGTCACGTCGACAACTGCTATAGGAGGTTTATTAGTTGCTTTCTTGTCATATTTGGGTTCTGCAACACAGGGAGAATCGTTGGAACGGATTGAACGAAAAATAAGCCGATTCCATGAAGATATGTGCTTGCTTAGTCAGATTCAAGTTGAGATTGCCATTGAGAATCAGCACGGAAAAATGTCTGATTTGACTCTCGAAGAAAGAATTCAAGCCAAGATCGAGGAAGGAGAATTGGAAGTACGGAAGGAGGATATGAGTGAGGAAATTGCTATGGAGAAGATTAGGATTTTCTATGAAGACTTTGGACATCACTATGACCGAGAAATGGTACGTGGTTTCCTTTTCTTCACTTTTTTCTTTTTTTCATGAGAGCTGCTCATGTCTCATCGTCTTGTTTAATTCAATGATTTTGTTGCATCAAAGCTGGTGTCCAGAGCTGGATACCAGCATTATCGAGGATGATGGTGCTGCTCCAGACACTGAGAATAAGGGTGACGAGCGTGATGAGGAGGATTCTGCTGCAAATGGATTTGGGGACTTCATATTTGCATTTTGTTAGGATTTTAGTTAAATTTTATTATATTATTAGATAGTTATTATGTATTACTTATCTTAGACAGAAAGTGGAGATGATAGATCATGTGACTACTTAAATATTTCGGCATCGGCAATGCCAAGATGACGTATTTGCTTTGGCTTTAAAATTTGTTGTAGTGTTGTCTTGGAAACCAATATCAAATGCCTTCTCCTTAATGTTTTGCATAAACTGCTACTGCCCTTTTTTTTCGCCACCAAGTCAGTCCTCTTTTACTGTATATGTAATGTTGCGAATCCCAATATCCGATATTCTAGTGTTTTGCATCAGTTAATTTCTCAAGTTGTAAGATCAGGATTATTACACTTCGTACATTAGTCATTTCTTGAATTGTGACTTCATCTCGTTTGTTTCTTGCCAAGCTAACTAGAACATGAAGACTATTTGCCTAGCATTCCAACACACGTATATGAATTCTAGGTTATGTAGGATTGCTGTTTCCTTTTTACTTGATGAATTAGTCTTCGTCTTCATAGGTCAAAGGTGATCCCTTCTCTTAATTTAAGCTCTTACTGTTTATTTTGTTTGGAAAGCTTAGAGAAGCGGAACTTAAGATCTTAAGGGTATGTTTGGATTGCCATTTTCTGCTAGAAAATTGCGTCATTTTTCGTGATCACATTTCCCTATTATCTTTTTCTCTCACACGTATCAAATTGCTACAGTAATTTTTCCATGAAAAGTGATGGAAAATGCAATCCAAACGGGGCCTTAATTTCCAACCATTTGCAACACAAAAGTAGCTCTTACCATTTGATTTCAGTCGTTATTTTAGGCTGGCATGCGAATTTCCTTGACTTTACTGGAAATTTTGTTGACTCTACCCTAACGTCAACCGGTGACATTTAATGCGTCAAATCACTTTTCAACGATTGACAACAATATAGTGCTATAATTGCTTTTAGTGATGAAGCTTATATCAGAGCCACTCTATCAATTTTTGGTTTGACTGTAAGTTAATTTCCAGGCTTTTATCCTAATTTGGGGAATGAAATCGAGCTTTAGAATCATATATATCAGGGAAGGGGCAAAGAAAAGAAAAGAATGGATTATTCTTGAGTATGGCATTAGTAATACGTCAATTGATAATTGGATAGGAGTCTTCTCTCCTGCCAATTTCAGGTATAAGAAGAAGTTTGCTTCTTGTGAACTAAATTCAAAGTCCTTCTATGATAGCAGTAGCATATCTTCTTTTACAGTGTTACCCTGCCGAATCTTTGAGTCAGCTCTCGCTGGCAAGTACTTATTATTCTATGAGCAAAATGTCTATTGATATTTGTGGCATCTCGTAACTAATTAGTTAACATATATCTTTATGATATGCTTATGGCATGAAATAATGCTTAAATGACTGTCACATAGACAAATGGTTATGGACATGATGAAGCAGAACCTTTCTTTTATAGAATGGGGTCTGCAAGGAGAAAAGCTTTCTAGTCTAGCAGTTACATTACCTTTTGACCATAACACCATGTGTGGAGCAATATTGCACTCCTCCAGATTACTTATGACCTGTGTACTAAATATAAATAATCGTTCTTGATATCAGCTAAATAAATCATTTTTTTAGTATATATTCCAACGCCCGCCTGTGATTAGGACATGGTGTACTTTAATCTAGATGAAATCAAGCGCACATGCACGATCAAAATTACCCCAGAATTGAACTTTTTTAAGATCCAACACCCTTTCTTAAAAATTCTTTAAATAAAAAAATTTCCTTTTTCCGAATATGTTTCAACTTGTTTTCATTTTTTTTTTCGGGGGATAATGGATTTAAACGATTTGTACGCAATGCTAGCAAGCAACCAACAGTGGGACAAAGTGGTGGAGGATGGTTCAAGAAGAATATTCTTAATATGAGAAAGCCTTACATGAACTTAGTCACGTCGACAACTGCTATAGGAGGTTTATTAGTTGCTTTCTTGTCATATTTGGGTTCTGCAACACAGGGAGAATCGTTGGAACGGATTGAACGAAAAATAAGCCGATTCCATGAAGATATGTGCTTGCTTAGTCAGATTCAAGTTGAGATTGCCATTGAGAATCAGCACGGAAAAATGTCTGATTTGACTCTCGAAGAAAGAATTCAAGCCAAGATCGAGGAAGGAGAATTGGAAGTACGGAAGGAGGATATGAGTGAGGAAATTGATATGGAGAAGATTAGGATTTTCTATGAAGACTTTGGACATCACTATGACCGAGAAATGGTACGTGGTTTCCTTTTCTTCACTTTTTTCTTTTTTTCATGAGAGCTGCTCATGTCTCATCGTCTTGTTTAATTCAATGGTTTTGTTGCATCAAAGCTGGTGTCCAGAGCTGGATACCAGCATTATCGAGGATGATGGTGCTGCTCCAGACACTGAGAATAAGGGTGACGAGCGTGATGAGGAGGATTCTGCTGCAAATGGATTTGGGGACTTCATATTTGCATTTTGTTAGGATTTTAGTTAAATTTTATTATATTATTAGATAGTTATTATGTATTACTTATCTTAGACAGAAAGTGGAGATGATAGATCATGTGACTACTTAAATATTTCGGCATCGGCAATGCCAAGATGACGTATTTGCTTTGGCTTTAAAATTTGTTGTAGTGTTGTCTTGGAAACCAATATCAAATGCCTTCTCCTTAATGTTTTGCATAAACTGCTACTGCCCTTTTTTTTCGCCACCAAGTCAGTCCTCTTTTACTGTATATGTAATGTTGCGAATCCCAATATCCGATATTCTAGTGTTTTGCATCAGTTAATTTCTCAAGTTGTAAGATCAGGATTATTACACTTCGTACATTAGTCATTTCTTGAATTGTGACTTCATCTCGTTTGTTTCTTGCCAAGCTAACTAGAACATGAAGACTATTTGCCTAGCATTCCAACACACGTATATGAATTCTAGGTTATGTAGGATTGCTGTTTCCTTTTTACTTGATGAATTAGTCTTCGTCTTCATAGGTCAAAGGTGATCCCTTCTCTTAATTTAAGCTCTTACTGTTTATTTTGTTTGGAAAGCTTAGAGAAGCGGAACTTAAGATCTTAAGGGTATGTTTGGATTGCCATTTTCTGCTAGAAAATTGCGTCATTTTTCGTGATCACATTTCCCTATTATCTTTTTCTCTCACACGTATCAAATTGCTACAGTAATTTTTTCATGAAAAGTGATGGAAAATGCAATCCAAACGGGGCCTTAATTTCCAACCATTTGCAACACAAAAGTAGCTCTTACCATTTGATTTCAGTCGTTATTTTAGGCTGGCATGCGAATTTCCTTGACTTTACTGGAAATTTTGTTGACTCTACCCTAACGTCAACCGGTGACATTTAATGCGTCAAATCACTTTTCAACGATTGACAACAATATAGTGCTATAATTGCTTTTAGTGATGAAGCTTATATCAGAGCCACTCTATCAATTTTTGGTTTGACTGTAAGTTAATTTCCAGGCTTTTATCCTAATTTGGGGAATGAAATCGAGCTTTAGAATCATATATATCAGGGAAGGGGCAAAGAAAAGAAAAGAATGGATTATTCTTGAGTATGGCATTAGTAATACGTCAATTGATAATTGGATAGGAGTCTTCTCTCCTGCCAATTTCAGGTATAAGAAGAAGTTTGCTTCTTGTGAACTAAATTCAAAGTCCTTCTATGATAGCAGTAGCATATCTTCTTTTACAGTGTTACCCTGCCGAATCTTTGAGTCAGCTCTCGCTGGCAAGTACTTATTATTCTATGAGCAAAATGTCTATTGATATTTGTGGCATCTCGTAACTAATTAGTTAACATATATCTTTATGATATGCTTATGGCATGAAATAATGCTTAAATGACTGTCACATAGACAAATGGTTATGGACATGATGAAGCAGAACCTTTCTTTTATAGAATGGGGTCTGCAAGGAGAAAAGCTTTCTAGTCTAGCAGTTACATTACCTTTTGACCATAACACCATGTGTGGAGCAATATTGCACTCCTCCAGATTACTTATGACCTGTGTACTAAATATAAATAATCGTTCTTGATATCAGCTAAATAAATCATTTTTTAGTATATATTCCAACGCCCGCCTGTGATTAGGACATGGTGTACTTTAATCTAGATGAAATCAAGCGCACATGCACGATCAAAATTACCCCAGAATTGAACTTTTTTAAGATCCAACACCCTTTCTTAAAAATTCTTTAAATAAAAAAATTTCCTTTTTCCGAATATGTTTCAACTTGTTTTCATTTTTTTTTCGGGGGATAATGGATTTAAACGATTTGTACGCAATGCTAGCAAGCAACCAACAGTGGGACAAAGTGGTGGAGGATGGTTCAAGAAGAATATTCTTAATATGAGAAAGCCTTACATGAACTTAGTCACGTCGACAACTGCTATAGGAGGTTTATTAGTTGCTTTCTTGTCATATTTGGGTTCTGCAACACAGGGAGAATCGTTGGAACGGATTGAACGAAAAATAAGCCGATTCCATGAAGATATGTGCTTGCTTAGTCAGATTCAAGTTGAGATTGCCATTGAGAATCAGCACGGAAAAATGTCTGATTTGACTCTCGAAGAAAGAATTCAAGCCAAGATCGAGGAAGGAGAATTGGAAGTACGGAAGGAGGATATGAGTGAGGAAATTGCTATGGAGAAGATTAGGATTTTCTATGAAGACTTTGGACATCACTATGACCGAGAAATGGTACGTGGTTTCCTTTTCTTCACTTTTTTCTTTTTTTCATGAGAGCTGCTCATGTCTCATCGTCTTGTTTAATTCAATGATTTTGTTGCATCAAAGCTGGTGTCCAGAGCTGGATACCAGCATTATCGAGGATGATGGTGCTGCTCCAGACACTGAGAATAAGGGTGACGAGCGTGATGAGGAGGATTCTGCTGCAAATGGATTTGGGGACTTCATATTTGCATTTTGTTAGGATTTTAGTTAAATTTTATTATATTATTAGATAGTTATTATGTATTACTTATCTTAGACAGAAAGTGGAGATGATAGATCATGTGACTACTTAAATATTTCGGCATCGGCAATGCCAAGATGACGTATTTGCTTTGGCTTTAAAATTTGTTGTAGTGTTGTCTTGGAAACCAATATCAAATGCCTTCTCCTTAATGTTTTGCATAAACTGCTACTGCCCTTTTTTTTCGCCACCAAGTCAGTCCTCTTTTACTGTATATGTAATGTTGCGAATCCCAATATCCGATATTCTAGTGTTTTGCATCAGTTAATTTCTCAAGTTGTAAGATCAGGATTATTACACTTCGTACATTAGTCATTTCTTGAATTGTGACTTCATCTCGTTTGTTTCTTGCCAAGCTAACTAGAACATGAAGACTATTTGCCTAGCATTCCAACACACGTATATGAATTCTAGGTTATGTAGGATTGCTGTTTCCTTTTTACTTGATGAATTAGTCTTCGTCTTCATAGGTCAAAGGTGATCCCTTCTCTTAATTTAAGCTCTTACTGTTTATTTTGTTTGGAAAGCTTAGAGAAGCGGAACTTAAGATCTTAAGGGTATGTTTGGATTGCCATTTTCTGCTAGAAAATTGCGTCATTTTTCGTGATCACATTTCCCTATTATCTTTTTCTCTCACACGTATCAAATTGCTACAGTAATTTTTCCATGAAAAGTGATGGAAAATGCAATCCAAACGGGGCCTTAATTTCCAACCATTTGCAACACAAAAGTAGCTCTTACCATTTGATTTCAGTCGTTATTTTAGGCTGGCATGCGAATTTCCTTGACTTTACTGGAAATTTTGTTGACTCTACCCTAACGTCAACCGGTGACATTTAATGCGTCAAATCACTTTTCAACGATTGACAACAATATAGTGCTATAATTGCTTTTAGTGATGAAGCTTATATCAGAGCCACTCTATCAATTTTTGGTTTGACTGTAAGTTAATTTCCAGGCTTTTATCCTAATTTGGGGAATGAAATCGAGCTTTAGAATCATATATATCAGGGAAGGGGCAAAGAAAAGAAAAGAATGGATTATTCTTGAGTATGGCATTAGTAATACGTCAATTGATAATTGGATAGGAGTCTTCTCTCCTGCCAATTTCAGGTATAAGAAGAAGTTTGCTTCTTGTGAACTAAATTCAAAGTCCTTCTATGATAGCAGTAGCATATCTTCTTTTACAGTGTTACCCTGCCGAATCTTTGAGTCAGCTCTCGCTGGCAAGTACTTATTATTCTATGAGCAAAATGTCTATTGATATTTGTGGCATCTCGTAACTAATTAGTTAA
The DNA here is from genome assembly GCF_003713205.1 of Coffea eugenioides. Lineage (NCBI taxonomy): Eukaryota > Viridiplantae > Streptophyta > Magnoliopsida > Gentianales > Rubiaceae > Coffea > Coffea eugenioides. The sequence continues at coordinate 3,219 of NW_020862560.1, read as the reverse complement.
CATATATCTTTATGATATGCTTATGGCATGAAATAATGCTTAAATGACTGTCACATAGACAAATGGTTATGGACATGATGAAGCAGAACCTTTCTTTTATAGAATGGGGTCTGCAAGGAGAAAAGCTTTCTAGTCTAGCAGTTACATTACCTTTTGACCATAACACCATGTGTGGAGCAATATTGCACTCCTCCAGATTACTTATGACCTGTGTACTAAATATAAATAATCGTTCTTGATATCAGCTAAATAAATCATTTTTTAGTATATATTCCAACGCCCGCCTGTGATTAGGACATGGTGTACTTTAATCTAGATGAAATCAAGCGCACATGCACGATCAAAATTACCCCAGAATTGAACTTTTTTAAGATCCAACACCCTTTCTTAAAAATTCTTTAAATAAAAAAATTTCCTTTTTCCGAATATGTTTCAACTTGTTTTCATTTTTTTTTCGGGGGATAATGGATTTAAACGATTTGTACGCAATGCTAGCAAGCAACCAACAGTGGGACAAAGTGGTGGAGGATGGTTCAAGAAGAATATTCTTAATATGAGAAAGCCTTACATGAACTTAGTCACGTCGACAACTGCTATAGGAGGTTTATTAGTTGCTTTCTTGTCATATTTGGGTTCTGCAACACAGGGAGAATCGTTGGAACGGATTGAACGAAAAATAAGCCGATTCCATGAAGATATGTGCTTGCTTAGTCAGATTCAAGTTGAGATTGCCATTGAGAATCAGCACGGAAAAATGTCTGATTTGACTCTCGAAGAAAGAATTCAAGCCAAGATCGAGGAAGGAGAATTGGAAGTACGGAAGGAGGATATGAGTGAGGAAATTGCTATGGAGAAGATTAGGATTTTCTATGAAGACTTTGGACATCACTATGACCGAGAAATGGTACGTGGTTTCCTTTTCTTCACTTTTTTCTTTTTTTCATGAGAGCTGCTCATGTCTCATCGTCTTGTTTAATTCAATGATTTTGTTGCATCAAAGCTGGTGTCCAGAGCTGGATACCAGCATTATCGAGGATGATGGTGCTGCTCCAGACACTGAGAATAAGGGTGACGAGCGTGATGAGGAGGATTCTGCTGCAAATGGATTTGGGGACTTCATATTTGCATTTTGTTAGGATTTTAGTTAAATTTTATTATATTATTAGATAGTTATTATGTATTACTTATCTTAGACAGAAAGTGGAGATGATAGATCATGTGACTACTTAAATATTTCGGCATCGGCAATGCCAAGATGACGTATTTGCTTTGGCTTTAAAATTTGTTGTAGTGTTGTCTTGGAAACCAATATCAAATGCCTTCTCCTTAATGTTTTGCATAAACTGCTACTGCCCTTTTTTTTCGCCACCAAGTCAGTCCTCTTTTACTGTATATGTAATGTTGCGAATCCCAATATCCGATATTCTAGTGTTTTGCATCAGTTAATTTCTCAAGTTGTAAGATCAGGATTATTACACTTCGTACATTAGTCATTTCTTGAATTGTGACTTCATCTCGTTTGTTTCTTGCCAAGCTAACTAGAACATGAAGACTATTTGCCTAGCATTCCAACACACGTATATGAATTCTAGGTTATGTAGGATTGCTGTTTCCTTTTTACTTGATGAATTAGTCTTCGTCTTCATAGGTCAAAGGTGATCCCTTCTCTTAATTTAAGCTCTTACTGTTTATTTTGTTTGGAAAGCTTAGAGAAGCGGAACTTAAGATCTTAAGGGTATGTTTGGATTGCCATTTTCTGCTAGAAAATTGCGTCATTTTTCGTGATCACATTTCCCTATTATCTTTTTCTCTCACACGTATCAAATTGCTACAGTAATTTTTCCATGAAAAGTGATGGAAAATGCAATCCAAACGGGGCCTTAATTTCCAACCATTTGCAACACAAAAGTAGCTCTTACCATTTGATTTCAGTCGTTATTTTAGGCTGGCATGCGAATTTCCTTGACTTTACTGGAAATTTTGTTGACTCTACCCTAACGTCAACCGGTGACATTTAATGCGTCAAATCACTTTTCAACGATTGACAACAATATAGTGCTATAATTGCTTTTAGTGATGAAGCTTATATCAGAGCCACTCTATCAATTTTTGGTTTGACTGTAAGTTAATTTCCAGGCTTTTATCCTAATTTGGGGAATGAAATCGAGCTTTAGAATCATATATATCAGGGAAGGGGCAAAGAAAAGAAAAGAATGGATTATTCTTGAGTATGGCATTAGTAATACGTCAATTGATAATTGGATAGGAGTCTTCTCTCCTGCCAATTTCAGGTATAAGAAGAAGTTTGCTTCTTGTGAACTAAATTCAAAGTCCTTCTATGATAGCAGTAGCATATCTTCTTTTACAGTGTTACCCTGCCGAATCTTTGAGTCAGCTCTCGCTGGCAAGTACTTATTATTCTATGAGCAAAATGTCTATTGATATTTGTGGCATCTCGTAACTAATTAGTTAACATATATCTTTATGATATGCTTATGGCATGAAATAATGCTTAAATGACTGTCACATAGACAAATGGTTATGGACATGATGAAGCAGAACCTTTCTTTTATAGAATGGGGTCTGCAAGGAGAAAAGCTTTCTAGTCTAGCAGTTACATTACCTTTTGACCATAACACCATGTGTGGAGCAATATTGCACTCCTCCAGATTACTTATGACCTGTGTACTAAATATAAATAATCGTTCTTGATATCAGCTAAATAAATCATTTTTTTAGTATATATTCCAACGCCCGCCTGTGATTAGGACATGGTTTACTTTAATCTAGATGAAATCAAGCGCACATGCACGATCAAAATTACCCCAGAATTGAACTTTTTTAAGATCCAACACCCTTTCTTAAAAATTCTTTAAATAAAAAAATTTCCTTTTTCCGAATATGTTTCAACTTGTTTTCATTTTTTTTTTCGGGGGATAATGGATTTAAACGATTTGTACGCAATGCTAGCAAGCAACCAACAGTGGGACAAAGTGGTGGAGGATGGTTCAAGAAGAATATTCTTAATATGAGAAAGCCTTACATGAACTTAGTCACGTCGACAACTGCTATAGGAGGTTTATTAGTTGCTTTCTTGTCATATTTGGGTTCTGCAACACAGGGAGAATCGTTGGAACGGATTGAACGAAAAATAAGCCGATTCCATGAAGATATGTGCTTGCTTAGTCAGATTCAAGTTGAGATTGCCATTGAGAATCA